>NC_062967.1:8033265-8270846 GCF_023119035.1 Salvia hispanica | reverse complement strand
CGCCCCTATAGTGGATGCTCTTATAAGGCTCAATCTTGTATAACCTGCTTGACTAAAGACCAACTTAACGTGTTTATTTGAAATGGTGTAATCTTAGCCCAATTAAGCCATAATTGAACATTGTCTTCATATCGAATTTGTTTATTACAGAGTCAAATTGCACTTGTATATAATGAAACGTAGCATAGTTAATAGTACTATGATTTTTGCGGATGAATCAAATATTCGAATTGAGAAATCATTATCGATTATATTAGAGAAAATAAATTGAGCACGTGAAGTCAATACTTATATGTGATCTTTATAGTTTTAGATTTTCATTTTGTATAAATACTATAGTAGTATCAATGATGGGATGGGACACCATTAGTGGTGAGTGTGAAGTAGTAAGAAACAAGTTGGTGTCATATCAAATAAAATTCAATGCATGTTTCTTGTTGTGCAAAAGTTGTAACTGAGCTTGCATTAGGCATCATGTTATGCGACAGCAAAACATGAGAAAGAAGAAAATTGGATAAGATAAGCAATTAAAAGGAAAAACTCTGTGTCTTGAATAATTTGGAAGCTCTTAGTGCCCGTTCGGTTCCCAAGATAACTTTTATCTTCTCCATTCACATTTTTAACAAAATTTTAGCTAACAATTGTAGATTTAGGTCTGTTTTGGCCCATTTGAATGGACTCCTTCTCCCCTAATCTCATGACTATCCATCTCACCTCACCCCCTCCTACTAATTAGTCCATCTCCCTCTACTCATTATTCTCCTCTCCACCCTACTCTACAATCATACATAAGACTAATTTAATCCTAGCCAAGGTCTATTTTAGTGTATTTTACACTACATCTCAAGACAATTTTGTTTCATGAACCGAACAGCCACTTATTTTATTTGGTATTCTGTTTTAATTAAAAAGAGTACCAAATAAAGGATGAATTGTACAATAATCAAAATATTTACAATTGTTTAAAAATATAAGATATTAATGAAAACAACAAATTTGATCAGATAAGACTTCCCTATGTAAAGGCATGATTAATTACTTCTAGACTACTATGTAACGTTTTGTTTGGTTTGCAATGTAAATCTAAGTTATATGGCCAAAAACTATTGTGTTGATGTATTTATAAGAAAATACATGTTGTATTTAAATCTGAATTTTATATTATTACTTGACGTGTGAAGCGAGGTGAAATAGCATTTGTCCAATTGCCAACAAAATGGAAGAATAGTTATTTGATTGTAGACCTTTATACTTGATTGATTATCTTGATTTGCGGTGATGAAATCAAAGACTAAATCCGATTGATATTTAAGTTAATTTAACTTTTAATTAATTGGTGACAAACACTGAAGCATCACAATTGAATTTGTAGGTCAAATGTAATTGATGCTTTTATTTTGTGTAATTGACCAATAATCATTCATGCAGCATAAAAATTGAGGCTTTTATGTGATTGTCGATTTTTCAAAGCCAAAAAGGGTAGTTGCTTTTGCAATGGGCCACTTTTTTCGTGTAAAATACAGCTAGCAGCCTAGCACACCACATCTCATACTTTTATTAAAACTATAAAAAAGAATAAAAATAAAAATAAAAGTTTAATAAAAAAAATTATAAAAAAAACAAGAAAATAAATGAAAATGAAAAGAGAAGCCTTTTGCTCAGTTCCACTACTGCATTCAAATCACCCTTTCAGGGCATACAACTGCAAATGCCCTTCTTTATTCAAGTACATTCTTCTCCATTTTATTTACACATTTTTATGAAGTTTTTTTTTTTTAATCTTAAAAGGATGATAAGTAATGATTTCTTATTTTCTCAAGTATATTCTTCTCCATTTTATTTACACATTTTTTTATAGTTTATTACCTTATAGGATGATTAGTCATGATCTCTTATTTTCTTATAATGATTCTATTGATCGTATAAAAAACGTCTTACCAACTAAGTTGTGTTTTGTCATCTTATTTTTGTAGTGTTTTAAGAGTATCAAAATTAGTTCATTTATTTATCATGCTTTCTACTTACACTAAAAAAGAACTACTCCTAAGGATCTTGTCATTACGGGAGCCATGGGTGTTGAAAATTTCAAAATGTTTTTCCCTCTCTGCTGATTATGTTCAAATATATATGTTTCTAACGACCCTCACCCTCATTTCCATTTGACAATTACTATCTGCGGCTTTCGGAATTGCCTATCTCGCGTCACTTTATTTATCCGTGTGCATATATCTCTTTCTCTCATGCAACTTATTGATGACAACCTCACTAGCATTTCCTTGGCAATGTAAGTTCGTTCGACTCCGACAATGCTTCTGCCAAAAGCGCCATATGCATCTCTAACTTTTATCGCTCATCCTCTAATTCTTTCTATCTCATCATATCGTTGTCTCTCTCGTAATTGCTCATCGTCAATGTGGCATCCGCTTTCAACAATGCCGATAGCAAAAAAAACACGTTCTTATTAACGGTGACAAATCTATGATTTATATTGTGCTACCCACCGTAAAAAATCTGAACCTTGTCACTAAGGTAAGATTATTTCTCTATTCATAGCATTAATAACATGTTTATTGTAATTCATGTTGCATTCTTTTAGGTCTATTTTTTGGAAAACAAATGGAGCATTTATTATGGAAATGCTCGACGCGAATTGGGTTAAGAATATTAATTTAATTTCGTCTAAATACAGGAGTATCATTTTTGAGCTATAGTAAATAATTGGGAAATTGGTTTCTAAAACCATGAACTTTGCTTAAAATTTGGTATTTCTCATAAACTTTGAAATTGGTATATAATATCACGAACTTTGCATTTTGTTTGGTATTTCCCATACTCACTCAAATAAGATATTTTCATCAAAATCTTATTTAACATAGGCAACCGTGATATGTTTTATAATATTTGAAACCACTTTTAAGTTCATAACATGTAGCATAAAAATTCACGTTGAAAATCACGTTAATTTAATTGTGTCAAGTATGATAAAAGCCTCGTAAGTTAGTCAAATATAGTAATAAACATGCCGTGGGAAATATCAAACAAAATGCAAAGTTCGTGATATTATATACCAATTTCAAAGTTCATGGAAAATACCAAATTTTGGGCAAAGTTCATGGTTTTAAAAATCAATTTCCCTAAATAATTATAAGTTGATTTAACATTGATGGAATTGGATACCAATTAGTTAGGTAGAAAGTTCAATTATAATAATGGGCCATAACCATGATACAATATTTGTTGACTTATTATCTTATTTTGTGTCGTGTGGGGTACTATCACTAGCCCAGTGCAAACAATTAATTTTAGTATAGTTATTTGTTATAGCATTTATACATCCTAATTGAATTTTTTGTACCTTAATGAATGTTCCTGAAAATAACATATACAAATTAAAAATTCTAAATTAAAAAATATGGAGTACAAAAATTAATTCAAAGTATGAGTCTCTGATTTTTGAGACAGGTTTGTGCAGGAATATACCCCAATACGCATGATAACATAAATATTCTATTTTTCCTTCCTTTATTTAATATATTATGCAGATGAATCATTATCCATGTACTGGCCGTATCTAGTAGTAGTATTCTATCGGAATAATTAACTTGATTAAATTATAAATAACCACAATGATTAGAAGACTCATAATGTAGATTTTCTTAGTCAAAGGTCTAAACAGTGGGATATAAATCTATACATATAAAACACAAATTTTATATAGATTTGTGATTAAAATTTGAATGCACCACTAATCATAATAGAAAAATACAGTAAATTAGAATGTAAACTGCCATAATATATGTGGAATCCAATAGAATCCCGTTTAGAAAATGTATAAAAATGCTGAAATTATGCAGCCAAATTATAGTCAAATTATAGTGTCATTTTAATAAATATTTATAAAAGAATATTAATTATTATAAAATCTGGTCAAATTTTGGTTGTCTCATAATTTTAAAAATAGTATACAAAACTATAAAGTTACGTTTATTCTTGATTATCCTATGCCAAATTTTTTTTTTCAAAATCGTATCTAATACGACAGCAAAAAATTATACGTTAACATCATGATTAGTGAGTTATAAAATATCAATTATTAATAAAGAAAATGATATCGTTTGTTTGAAAAATATAAACATCATACTACAAGAAGACAGATCGAAAATTTCACTATATAGTAATAATTATTAGCTAACCTAATTTTTTTAGTTTTTCTAATTGATTTTTAGCAAGATAAGCAAATTTGACCAAATTTTAAAACTTTTGTAATAATTTATCTCTAAAACTTATTACAAAATTCTACTACCTTCAGTCTCTTGAAGATATAAGAGCACTCCCAATGGCGTCGGCGAAAACTCGGCGATTTTTCGCCGAAAATCGCCGAGTTTTCGCCGACCAATGAAAGGAATTCGGCGAAAAATCGGCGATTTTTCTCCCGATTTAACGCCATCCGGCGAATCATCGCCGCCCACTGTGGGCGCGATTCGGCGATAATTCGGCGTTTTTTTTTTTTAAACGGCTAAATTTGTAAAAATGAAATGTTGAGTTAGGGAGAAATAAGGGAGAAACCATTGGAGTAGTTGGCTAAAAGTTGCTAAAAACTGAGGATAAATTATGGTGCTGATGTGGCGCTGATGTGGCAGAAATAAGGGAGAAATAAGGGAGTTTTAAGGGAACCCATTGGGAATGCTCTAAACTATTTTTATTTTAGATCATTTTTTTATAAATATAATGAATCCTACAATTCATTATATTATTTTTATAATTTTTTCTTTCAATCCATTTATCTTTCTCTCAGTCAGCACTATTAATTATGTATTAAAATCTTTATACTTACAAAAATTTATAGATATTTCAAGACTCACCATCATATTTTATTAAGAAATATTATTAATCGTTATCGACTTGGTGAATAGTGTATACAGTATAAAAATGGAAAATTAAAAAAAAATATTGTCCATAATAATAAAATGATAAAAATTGATTATTCGGATAGATTTGGAGAAGAAGATGAGAGAGAAAGGATATACACAGTAAACGCGGTTGTCCCATTCCTTTACTCCTACTTCTCACTCTTTCTCTCTCACACACTCACCACACACACTCCATCTCTCTCTGCACTTCAAAGCTACAGATCTTTCTTTCCCTCCTTCACTCTAAAACCCTAACCATCTCCGCAGATCTACTCCCCCTTTCCCCTCTTTCTCCCCCCAATTTTATGTGCTCTCTTTCTCAATTAAGCAGCTATGCCTTTGTAGCTTGCTAGCTCTCTCTCCCTCTCTCTCAATCAATCAATGGCCAGCTCGGACACCAACAAGCGGCCACCGCCACCGCCGGGGCCGGATTCCGCCGCAATGCCGCCGTCCTCATGGGCCAAACGCACCGGATTCCGCCCTAAATTCTCCGGCGAGACCAATGCCAGCGATTCCGGCCAAATTTCCGCCCTTCCGCCGCCGAAGCCGCCGAATTCGAGCCTGGACCTCGAGGCGGGGCGGCCGCGGCCTGCTCCGAACGGGGAGGCTGCTGCTGCGAAGGATAGGGCGAAGGAGGAGAAGGAGAAGGAGCGGAAGGAGAGGGAGAAGGAGCTTCCGCCGCCGGTGAGGAAGCGGAGGGATTCGGATGGGGGAAAAAATTTGGGGGTGAATGGGCAGACGGCGGCGGCGGGGGAGGGAAGCCGGAGGGCGGTTAGGAATGAGGAGGCGGATGTGCTGCCGCAGTCGGTGTTGGATGATGATGGATTTATATCGAGGCAGTCGCATATGAAGTATGAATTGAGAGATTCTCCTGGTCTTGGTGAGTGAGCTCTCAATTTAGGGTTTTTGAATGCTTAGTATCTTTTTCATGCTAGAATGGAATATTCGATGCTCTGGTGACCAATTAGGATGATGAATTAATTGACCATGCCAAAAGGATTCAATCTTGATGACTTTGGAGCTTAATTCGACCTCTAATCATTGGAGTTCAAGTAGAGATGAAAATTAGTGTGTATAATCTGTTGCCTATTGGCTGTGTTTATGTGATCACCGTTTGAAAAATAATAATCTCTGCTGGTTTCTTGTTACTTCAGTTCCCATTGGGCTCTATGGATTTCAGCATTTTCTTTCTATGTTGGGTTCGTTGATACTTATCCCGCTTGTCTTGGTTCCGGCAATGGGTGGAAGCCATGTGAGCACCTATAGTTCATTTCATAGTTTGTTTTACTTGAATTTATGTTTTTCAGAGGGCTGAACTAATTGTGGTCTTTTGTGTAGGAAGATACGGCTAATGTAGTCTCCACAGTGCTATTCATATCAGGAGTGACAACGCTTTTACATATATCGTTTGGCTCGAGATTGCCCTTGATACAGGGCCCTTCATTCGTTTATCTAGCACCTGCACTTGCGATTATCAACTCTCCTGAATTTTTGGGACTTAATGGAAATGTATGTATTTTGGGCTTGGTTGCTTATTTATCAAGCTCCTTTCATTTCTAGTTTATTCTTTTGGTAGATAAAAAGGAATTTTCTGAAGTTCTCTGTCTAAATATCGATCACACTACACAAACTTGATAGTATTGTTAACACATTTTCAGGTATCTTATAGCTTTGTTTGCTAGGTTTGCAACTAATGTACTCCTCTTAGAAGCTATAAATATTATAGGGTACATCTCATGAGAAGTATCAAGTAGATTCTCATAAGTATATACTCCGTATGTTACTAATAATACGAAGGGAGATGTTTCTGCCTGATATTTGTACTTGGAGATCGTCAATTTCGAATTAGTAGAACTTCTATTTTTTTATGTCTTGAGAGTTGAGAAGTGCTTGATGTTTTTGAGAGAAGGTGCTGCCTAGGCATTAACATAACAAAGTCTTCTAGGTTATGATTGTAGATCAAGTCCTTTAAGCTGACTTTACCCTAAAAAAGACAGAAGTAATGACTAATGAGACTTTGTCAAATGAAATAGTGGAGCTGCCTGTACTATATTTTGCAATAAAACTGACTTAACATTTGTAGGTGCTGAAATGTTATGTCAAATCATTGTCTGAAACTAGTAGAATTTTGACAAGTTGATCTATTGTGCTGCTCTTTCCTGATGAATGAATGTTCAAAACGGCAGAATTTCAAGCATATAATGAAGGAACTACAGGGTGCTGTAATTATTGGTTCTGCCTTTCAAGCCTTCTTGGGGTACAGTGGTTTGATGTCAATATTTGTAAGGTATATGCTTTTTTCAAGTGTGGTACATGATGTGATCTTGATCTCATATGCCAATAACTCACCATAGACGTGTTCATTTTTCTTCGTTTCAGGTTAATAAACCCAGTTGTTGTGGCCCCTACAGTTGCAGCTGTTGGGCTCTCGTTCTACAGCTACGGCTTCCCAAGGGTTGGCACTTGTATTGAGATTGGCGCGGTGCAGATATTATTAGTTGTTGTGTTTTCCCTTGTAAGTTTGTTGACTAGAGTTTGAATGAAGTTCTTTCCCCTTTGTTCCATTTGCTATGGAAATTGTTGTGATGTGCTACTTCTTTTGCAGTACCTCCGTAAAGTATCGATCTTGGGCCATCGCGTATTCCTAATTTATGCGGTAAATCTTATATTCCTTTGCTTGTCTATTCTATTTTCACCACCTTTTTTTGCAAAAAAATGTTTTAATCCAGTTTCTGCATATGTGAACCCAGGTTCCACTCGGTCTGTTTATTACATGGGCTACAGCCTTCCTTCTGACAGAATCTGGAGTATATAACTACAAAGGTTGTGATGCAAACATACCGGCTTCAAATATAATATCGGACCACTGCAGGAGGCATGTTTCAAGGATGAAAAGTTGTCGAGTCGATACCACCCAAGCATTGAAATCTGCACCTTGGTTTCGGTTTCCTTACCCATTACAGTGGGGAACACCCGTCTTTCACTGGAACATGGCCCTCGTCATGTGTGTGGTGTCTATAATTTCATCAGTCGATTCTGTAAGTCTGCTCTGTTTTCTCTTGGTTTTATGTTGATACCATGTAGGCCCATTTGCAATTATAGCCCCATCCCAACAAATTGTGTTATTTTCATCCACTGCAATATATGGTTAGTTTGATTTGCTCCGTCTGATTTTTGAGAAGGCGATTACCGCATCTGTTTATATCTTCTTCGATTCATGTGAGGATTTTGTTTCTTTTTGCATTCGAGACGAGATAAAGAAGTGGCATGTCTGTGAGTGATTTTCATAAAATTAGTACAATTATGTTTTTATATGTAGTTGAACTTTTATCCGTAATGCTAGATTCTTGCTTAGAGACATTGTTTATAGATCTTTCTAGAACTTAGCTCCTTATTTAGACTGTATCATATTTTAGAAAGTTAATATAAGATCTAATTTTCTAGAATTGATTGGGTTTTCCCAATTCCCAGGTCGGTTCATATCATGCATCATCATTGTTGGTGGCTTCTAGACCTCCGACAGCAGGTGTATTGAGTCGGGGAATCGGTCTCGAAGGTCTCTCTAGCATCTTGGCTGGCCTGTGGGGCACAGGAACCGGCTCAACGACTTTGACAGAGAATGTTCACACCATTGCTGTAACCAAAATGGGCAGTCGCAAAGCAGTCCAATTGGGCGCGTGCATATTGATTGCCCTATCCCTCATCGGTATGCTTTCTAATCCATAAAACCTAATAATCTTATGCTCGTCTTCGTCTTTCCAGTCTATGAACGAACGTTCTCTCATTTGTGGTTGCCTGCAACAGGTAAAGTTGGGGGTTTCATTGCATCGATACCTCAAGTCATCGTTGCAGCTCTCTTGTGCTTTATGTGGGCAATGCTCACCGCGCTGGGATTGTCGAACTTGAGATACAGCGAAGCAGGGAGTTCGAGAAACATAATCATCGTCGGCTTGTCCTTGTTCTTCTCCCTATCGATCCCGGCCTACTTTCAGCAGTACGGTATCTCTCCAAACTCCAACGTCTCGGTCCCGAGCTACCTCCAGCCGTACATCGTGGCTTCTCACGGTCCCATACAAACAAAATCTTCTGGGGTACAAGTTTTTTTTTGCCGTCTTCCCCCTTCCCTTTCTTAAAATTACTCCCCTGCCCTTTCTTAAAATTACTCGTAATCATCGTGTTTACACTGAGTTCACGTCGTGTGGCAGCTGAACTATGTTCTGAACACGCTGCTGTCGCTGCACATGGTGATCGCGTTCCTCCTCGCCCTCATTCTAGACAACACGGTGCCTGGGAGCCGACAGGAGCGAGGGGTGTACGTGTGGTCGGAAGCCGAGGCCGCGAGAAGGGAACCTGCCGTGTGTAAAGACTATGAGCTGCCGTTTAGGGTTAGCAGAATGTTCAGATGGGTGAAGTGGGTTGGCCTCTGAGAGACGTCGTCGTGACGGATTGCTCGATTTTCCGGCTGGACGGAAGATTCGATCTTTGTCGGGGGCCATTGATCGGTAGTTGGTATTTTGCAGTTATAGAATGATTCTTTGAGGACGGTTGGATTGTGTGGGAGCATCAGCTCTTGCATAGATGAGGGATTCAGGTTGTGTATATTGCAGATTCTTTCATCTTTTTTTTTTTTTGCTGTTTTTCTTTTTTTGGGGAATTAGTGGGGGGTGGTGTGGGTGGGGGTTCAATCCTATGTTGTAATGTTATAATTGTAAAACATGCATGTGTATTTTGAACTAAAGATTGGACATTCGCCTAATATTTTGAGAATTTGGTTGTTTCATTTGTATTTATTTGTGTGTTTAAGCGTCCTATTTGGATTAATATGAATTTCACAAATATGTTTCATGTAGTATATGAATTTTACAAAAATATACAATCTCAATGCGGTGAATGCATACTGTTAATCCTCTTAATTTATGAAACTATTAGCTAGAAAAAACTATTTTTCCTTTTCTTTCTTTTGGAAAAATGACCAACTTCGTCTATTGGTCAAGCATATTGTATGTTTTGCACGTGCAATTATGTCAACATGCATGCTGGCTGCACGTGCTTCCTAACAAATCCTACTTTATTATAAATAAAATTATTAGTAGTTGACCAATCATAAAGAGAATTGAAATTGGACGACTTGACCTCATTTCCCCGAAATAACGAGTCTTTCATTATTGTATGAATTATTGATACATAGAATTATAGAACACAACTTGTTTGAGTCTTTTGACTATCTGAACTAGTCAATATTAGGCACTTAATTACTTTTTACACCTAACACCAGTCATATAACCTATATATGTATACACATAAAAAAATACACTCAAGTACACAATGTGTATATGAGAGAGAGGGTGTCAGTGTGTGTTTGCATGTTTGTAATTTTGTACTCCATATTAAATTTGAATGTATAAACTCTAACACGGCGGCTAAAATAAAATAGTACTCCTCATTTTAGAACATAAAATAAAATAAAAATAGTACTTTATAAACCTTAGTTTACAAAGATCTAGTCCGGTTTCGCTACCTTGTTGCGTGTATAACTTTGTTCGGGAAATTATACGAAATAAAAAAAAATGAAAAAACTCGAACTCAGGATCTTGAATTAATTTAACAAGATGAGATGAATTCACTGTAGATTTGCATAATCTAAGAACTAAAAATGATTTCTAGTTTATAGTATTAGGTGATTGACTATTGATAAAAAAAATGTTTCATCCATCCAAAAAAATCCTTATCTTCTCATTTTAGTACGTTGATAAAAATAAGTTAGTTCTACTATTGTAATTATCTTTTAGATGAGACATTCTCTACCCAGTCACTTCACTTTCATTACATTTTCTAATAATTAGTAGCATTATATTTATTCATTATCTATTTAAAATACTTCAAAACTACTATTTATTTACTAATTACTAACATTATAATTAAGATTTAAAGTAATATTCTTAATTATAATTACTTAAATATTTTTATTAAAATTCGTGTAGCATGCTTATTTTTAGTCGGGGAGACTCATATAAAAATTAGAGACAAAAAAGTGGGTATGATGAAAGGCGTGTTTAACTTAAAGAAACTTCTATTAATGGTCAATGTTTTCTGGAATTTAAAGTGATTTAGTGGAGCAAGCTTTTGGTTTTGTCAACAAATGTGAATTTTTTTCTCTGATTTTTAATACCAATATTCTTCTAACTTCTTTCATTTTCTATGTTGAAGACTTAATTACTTCTAACCCACTGTGGCAAGGAAAGTGATATTAGACGTGATTTTAAGTAGCATCTTTTACTAGTTTTCATAAATATATATAATAAAATAAATTTTAATTGGATTTAGGACATATAAAAACAAATAAATACTACATTATGATGCTACCTTTAAAAATGTTTAGTAGTAGTAATTTTGAATATAGAGCCCATAGTTATGTCTAAGTTACGTGGCTATTAATTAATACTCCATCGTTCCCTCAAAATTAAAAACTTTTTTCTTTTTGGTCTGTTCCCTAAAAATAGAATTTTATATTTTAAAAAAAAACTTCTCTCTAGTTAAATGAGAACCATTTTTTACTAACAAAGTTTTCTTTCTATATCTCTCTTATTTACTAATTTTACATTGAAACTCGTGGCGTTTCAAAATTTTTTATTTTTGAAATACGGAGGGAGTAGTAACTAATTACTTTCCAAAAATGTTAGAAATTAAGCACAGTTGGACGAGACACAAAGCAATAAGCACCTAATTATATTTATTGACAAATACCACTTCTCTAATCTGTGCTAACATTAATTTAGGCCATTAAACTTTAATTGCCTCTATTCTAAAAGTGGAATCTTTCATTGGACCAATCTAAAACCCTCTTTTTTTGTGAAGGACCAATCTAGTGATTTATTTTCAAATCATTTTGTTTTATTAATTAACCATGATAAAAAAAATTATAAATTTTGTACGGATTATGGTATTTCTCTCCTTAACCATAAAAATGGTTAAAATCCACAAACTTTAAGATCTTTAAACCCAACAGAAAATGCGTCTTATTTTAATAGTAATATATAACTTATTCTATTTCATTTCTTTTAAATTCTACAACGTTTTATAATTTATTATTTCTTTTGAATTTATTCCATAATTTATGTCTTGTTGGCTATTTCTTTTTAAGCTTTTTAATTTTTTCTCTTTTGGATCTACACCATATATAGTTTATGTTTACTTCTCATATATAATTCATGCCCCATTGCCCATTATTTGTTAATTCGTGGTGGAATAAGTAAAAATGGTGGAAGAATTGGAATGATGGAGTTTATAAACGTTGGAAGAAGAAATTGAAGAAATTGGTGGAATAATTTGTAAATGATGAAAGCCTGAAAATTTAGATTAGAAAATGGTGGAAGTCTACAAATGTGAAAGTATGGGAAAATTGAAGAATCACTAAAGTTTGTGAATGTTTTATCTCTTTTAAAAATAAGGGAAATTCAAAAATTCGCCCAGAATTTGATTTTTAGGACCAATATCCAAAAATTAAAATATTATTATTAGGATAAGCTTATAATTTGGTGTATGCTTATGATGACATGTTAACTTACTTGTACCAACCATTTATTGTTAGGTAATTATAGTAGTATTAAATTCTTATTATGTTCACACTAAGTTCCCAACATTGAAATTGTTTATTTTTCAAGACTTTGGGTTATCTTGCCATTGAATTATTAAATACTTCAACAATAAGTAAGCACTGAACAATCTTCAAGAATGAATTTACTTGAAAATAAGCATCATCTCGATAAATAAGTGAATTTGAGATAAAAGGGATTTTTAAAAATGGGAAAGAAAAAGTAATTACAAAATGATGAAATTCATTCGAGATATGAAAGGAAATGTTATAGCCTAATTAGGGATTTGGTGGAAATATCAAATAAGCAACATAACCACACCAAATTAATTAATTAAATTAAGAAATTAAAGAAGAGTACTCAGAGGAGAGATATAACTTGTAAGTTTTCCTACTTTAATTGACGTAAAAGTACATGTCCAATGATTCAAGAAATTGAATCCCATTTTACAACGTGTTTAGATACAAGTTATGTTAGGAGATTCCAATGTGAGGGATTAAGAATAGAATGTTTATGAAAGTAACGTGATTAGAAAATCTCTTAAAAAACAAAACGTGTGTTTTCCTAATACAAAAGAATTTTTCAAAAGCAACAAATTGGTGAACATAATAGTGAAGCAGTACGGAATCAACAACAAATAACAAAGCAACAACATTCATAATAAAAGTTGTGAAAACATAATAAAAAATTTTCGATCTATAAAATTTGATTAGGAAACAATAACACCAAAAAAAAGGCTATGAGATACGGTTCAACACACAATAATTCAAGAAAATCAAGAGGCACTCCCGACGAAGTAGGACGTAGAACAAATCACATCCAAGATCACCACATAACCTAACTAGTCCCAAACAAGGCAGTCCGAACACGCATAAAATGGGAAGTATAGGCAAACGAATAGGCTATATAAAAATATACGTGGTTCGAGTCGGGTCACCTTTCCATAAGGTGCTTTAACTTTTGTAAGTTATCCTTGATATTGTCCATTCTCTAATGTTTCTGAAATTTTCAACCATATGCATTTAAGTAAGCAAGGGAAGTTCGAGCATTATTCTTTCACACATCATGACAGTATTCACTATTTAGTATCATGGATGGACCCAAGTGTGTCGGGGAAGGAGCTTAAGCCCTCAATGATTTTTTTTTAAACTTTTTTTTCTATTAATTGATTTTGAAATTTATTCAAATTTAGTGTAAATTATAATATAAAAGTCTATATAAATTATCTAAAGTATCTTTAAAATAATTGATAATCGATAATTACAAAAAGCATGAAACATAAAGATAATAAAATCAATGATTGTCCCTTCAAATATTATTTTGACATGTCAACAAAATCAACTAACTTATACAAAAAAAACGAAAATCAACTAATATACTCATTTAACGCGTATATATTACATAGACTTTTATAGTGTGCCCACACATTTTTTTCATTTTTTTTTTGTATGGACCCAAATTTATAGTACTATTTCCCAATAATTTGGTTTCACTCGGCAAATAAAAATAAAATAGCCAGAATAATTGAAAAAAACAATATAATCCTACAACTCTAGCTACTAAAACTTGTTGGCAACTAGGCCTGAAAATTTAATCCGCGGGTTTTGGGTATTTCCGACCCAGTCCCAATATCCGACGGATTTTGGGTACCCGAAACCCGAAATTATGGGTTCGGGTACGGGTTTGGGTTGTTAATGTTAGGATTTTTCGGGTTTAGGGTACCCGAAACCCGTATTAGGGTACCCGACTAATACCCGATTAAACCCGATTAATTATGTATTTGTGATAAATATTTTTATTTAGTATAGGGCCTATGGCTCGTAGGGTAAATCTAGGGTAGCTTTATTTAATCACATGTATATTTATAAATTTTTCGTGTGCCTCACTTTTTCAAGTTCCTTCACGCTGCCGCCGCTGCTCTCTTTTTGCCGTTTGCTCTCTTCTTTACATTCGTGTTCGGTTCATGTTGCATTATTTATGTTTTTATTTGTTATCTTTTGAAAATATATAGTTAATTACTTATGCTTTCTCCATTTTATTTACATGTTCATTTAATGTCTTAAAAAATTATTTTAATCTTTTTTATGTTTCAATTTATACCAAAAAAACATTTTATTTTAAAATTATTAGTGTCTATTCGTCTAATGTCTATTTTATATAATAAGTCAATAAATAGTATAGTATTGTGTGATTTTTAATAATTTATATTTTCACCACAATTTAATTTATATAAAAGAATAAATTTTAAATATAATAATTCCGGTTTTATGGGTACCCGCATCGGGTATTAGGGTACCCGAATTCACATACGGGTCGGGTATTGGGTATGATATTTTTTAGATTTTGGGTTCGGGTATCCGAATTTTCGGATTTGGGTACCCGCGGGTACCCGAATTACAATGAAAAAAGCGTTCATCCTGGATTCTCTTCCTCATCTATCAATTGATCCCTATTCATTCGGTCAAAGTCTCCACGGCCTTTTCACGCCCCTCTACTAAGAGATGCACCATGTTGATAGGAATCGGCACTTCTTGTACACGTCCTCGAGGGCAGCCCGAAACCTGACTTGGATTTTTGGATAGTTCCTTTGATCGATCCTTCCTTCTGAACAAAGAGCTTCCAACCTTGCCTATTCCACGCTGTGGTTTTGTAGCTTGGTTGCTGCCGCTCTGTTTTGGAAAGGATTGGTAAGGAAAATAGTTTACTTTAATAATAAAACTTAGTTCTATAACGTTATAAAATTATAGTACAAGTTAAAAATTTGTACTCAACTAAAAAAATTATTATCATAAATTTAGAATATAACGTTATAAAATTATAGTACAAGTTAAAAATTTGTACTCAACTAAAAAAATTATTGTCATAAATATAGAATATAACGTTATAAAATTATAGTACAAGTTAAAAATTTGTGCTCAACTAAAAAAATTATTGTTATAAATATAGAATAAATGTGATGAAATAGTACAAGTTACAAATTTGTACTCAAATAAAAATATTATTGTCATAAATTTAGAATAAATGTGATGAAAATTGTTATCGTGCTCTAGATTAATTCCATTGCTAAATGACATAATATTATTAGCTAATATAGCAAATAAAAAGTTTTTAGTTTTTACTGAGAAATGTTTCAGATTTTATTTAAAAAAAAATTTACTGATAAAAGATTAATACAATATTTTATTAAGATTAAAAAGTAGAGAGAGAAAATAGGAGATAAGGTAGAGGAAAGAGGTTTATATTTGTATTTATTGAAACGTATATATTAAGGAAGAATTAGGGAGAGTAAAGATGGAGGAGAGAGGTTGTGTTGGGAAATGATTTATTTATTGTCAAATAGGAACCACATGTCTATTTAGTAGTGGGGTAGTAGGAAATGTCGTAGGAATAGTATTAGGTGATCCCTATCGCCATTCAATCAATCTCACCAAACACCTAATTTGACAAAAAAAAATGATTTTTCAATAGATTTCATTAAACAGCATTCAATTTTCATTGCTATCTATTAAGGTAAGGCCAAAAAATGAAGAATCTACAACCACAAAGAGTAAAATGTAGAGTGGATAAATTCATGTCAGTTACGAGTCATTTATACAATCATTAGATCGTCACACCTCAAAACGTCGTACATATGGCAAAGTCACAATACATTTCCTTTTTTTTCCTTCCTTTTTTCTTTCAATTTAACTTTTTCATTCTATTGCATTTTCTTTCATTTTGCCATTTTTCTATTTTTCTTTTTGTTTGACATATAAAATGAAAGATTGTTCGATGAAATTGGATGGATTTGAGATAGATTCAAGTTTAGAAAGTATACTGCTATATGCCAAAATAAGTGACTTCATTAGTTCCATAGTAATGTTGAGTTATTTTTCCATTTTGGAACGTTTACTATAGTAAAATTAATTTTCTTTTTAGAATAATAAAAATAACTCATTTTTCATCTTTTAATTTATTTTATTTCTTATTGTATTCTCTTTTTACTTTTCTCTTTTTCACTTTATTGTCTCTTAACTTTACAAAAAAAATATAATAAAAATAGGAAATAATATACGAAAAATAGAGAAATTGGGCGGGAAAAGTGTGAAATTGGACCATCCCTAATGGAACCGCTAAATGCCGCCGAAACTGAGGAGACACGACGTAGGTTCATCGCAATGGAGATCGTCGGACCTCAGTTGCAGTTTAACCACGCCAAATATGCATATATGGCGAAGTCACGACACATTTATTTTTTAAAATTTATTTTTCATTTGATTTCAATCTCCCTTTCTATTGCCTTTTCCTTCCTTCTTTTATCCATTTTCTCTTTTCCATTTTTTCCTCTTTTGTGTTTCCTTTTTGTCTCGACCTTGAAATTGAGAAGTTGATAGATAAGATTGGATAGGTATGACATAAATACGTAACTGAAATGTAGATTCTTCCTTTCAAATTTTAGAGAGTAATACAATATGCTGAAATAAAAAATTAAATAGTGGAACTATATAACTAGTAAATACTGATTGAATTTTTGTAGTTAATTGCAGATGTTTATGATAATATTTGAAATACTAATGTGGCATATTATATTTTTAATCGTACAAATTGCAATTTTGTAGCTACGCTTGTCGTATTAAAACCAAAAACCCAAAGTCAATACTTTACAAGTATGGAAAAAATAATAAAATTAATTAAAAATACGAAGATGTTAAAGAAATATAAAGAAATTGAGCGGGGGCAAATGTGGAATTTGATAAAACCAAAACAATATATAAACCCCTTCCCCATCTCCATTTTTCTCAGCTTGATTAACAGAGAACTCAAGCTTCAAAATAAACACAAAAATCATTTCTCATTTTCTTCCCTTCTAATTTGCTATAATTCCAATTCCCCCCAAAAGTATTCTCATTTTCAAAATGCAGTCCCTTAATTCCCCCGCCGGCGTAGACCTCAATTCCTTAATCCGGAAGACGGGCACGACCCGGATCCGGACCCGCGCCCTCGCTGGGCCGGGTCACCGGCCCATCCAGTGCAAAGTCAATTTCACCACGAATCAGACCACCGGCAAAAGCTTCGGGTCGGGCCACACCAGCGTGACCCGATACGAGTGGCAGAGCGCGTGTTCAATACTCGCCGGCAAAGTTGAATCACAGCAGCAAAACACCGCCGACGACGCCGCCACGATCGAGCTCGTCCCCGTCGAGATGCAATCGACGCCGATTCGGAAGGCGCTCAGCATCGCTGATCTGTCGCCGTCGCCGATGCACGGCCAGGAGCTCCGCGTCGCGTACCAAGGCGTCCCCGGCGCGTACAGCGAAGCCGCCGCCGGGAAGGCGTACCCTGGCTGCGAAGCCATCCCCTGCGACCAATTCGAGGTGGCTTTCCAAACCGTGGAGCTCTGGATCGCCGATCGCGCCGTCCTGCCGGTGGAAAACTCCCTCGGCGGCTCGATCCACCGCAATTACGACCTCCTCCTCCGCCACCGCCTCCACATCGTCGGCGAGGTGCAGCTCCCCGTGCACCACTGCCTGCTCACGCTCCCCGGCGTGAGGAAGGAGTACCTCACGCGCGTGATCAGCCACCCGCAGGCGCTCGCCCAATGCGAGCACTCGCTCACCAAATTGGGGCTAAATGTGATCCGCGAGGCCGTCGACGACACCGCCGGCGCGGCGGAGTACATCGCGGCGAACAAACTCCTCGACACGGCGGCGATCGCTTCATCCAGGGCGGCGGAGCTCTACGGGATGCAGATCCTCGCGGACGGGATCCAGGACGACCACAGCAACGTCACGAGATTCGTGATGCTGGCGAGAGAGCCGATCATTCCGCGGATCGATCGGCCGTTCAAAACCAGCATCGTGTTCGCGCACGACGAGGGGACGAGCGTGCTGTTCAAGGTGCTCTCCGCCTTCGCCTTCCGCGGCATCAGCCTCACCAAGATCGAGTCGCGGCCGCACCGCCACCGCCCGATCCGCCTCGCCGACGACGCCAACGGCGGCGTGGCCAAGCACTTCGAGTACATCTTCTACGTCGATTTCGAGGCGTCCATGGCTGATGTGAGGGCGCAGAACGCACTCGCCGAGGTGCAGGAGTTCACCTCCTTCCTCAGAGTGCTCGGAAGCTACCCCATGGACATGACGCCGTGGTCGCCGTCGTCCTCCGCCGCCGTGGAATAGGACTTTCCCGTCCCCGTTTTTATTTGCTTGTTTTTACTGTTAGTTTTACCAAAATTACCAACATACCCTGAGAAAGAAGGCGTTTAGGCTCACATGGGTGGGTAAATATGTAATTTCGGCCCGTTTCATTAAATTACCAACATACCCTGAGAAAGAAGGTGTTTAGGCTCATATGGGTGGGTAAATATGTAATTTCGGCCCGTTTAATTAGTGTTATTAAATCAATTTGTGTAATGTCAATTACTCCCTACCAACCTCTTTTTTTGAGGGGTAGTTGAAGGGTGTTCTTGTAATATCTATTTTTTATTTTTTCTATCGATTTTAATATACTACAGTATATAGTGAAATTGAGTCGTTAGATAAGATACTAGTATCACACCCCGTGCGATGCACGGTCCAATTGATTTTCTATTTGATTAATTCAAAACTGTGAATTCACATATACCGAATGAGAAACAATATTATTATTTCAAGTTCTAAAATCACAAATTTATACACTTGCAATTTATTGTACCAATAAAAACTTATATAATTAAATAAGTTTATAAACTAAAAATTGCTCACAAATCACATGCTCCATCATTTAAATCACTTTTCGATCTATACTACTCCACAAAAGATCAATTCCTAACACATGTCAATAAAAATAATGTATAAATATACATTAGAAGATCAATGTACATGAAGAAAAGGAAAAAAAAATCACATAATTAAACTCGACACTTCAAAACATACGTCACTTCCACCATAAGGACCTGCAAGGAAAACAACATAAACACCATGATTGATGATCCACCATTAAGAGTAGCAGTATTAAAAGAAAAATCTCTTCATATTGAAGTATGAAAGAATACCTCGGTACCTCCATTATAACCCAACATTAACGACTATATAAATCCCAAAGTTTATAAATTAGTGGGTAAGTGGCAATGAATGTCATTAATGGGTAGTTAATCATGAAAAAAATGAAGAGTCATAGTATTAATATTTCATTTAGGTTACATAGATATTTAAATTTAATAATATAGTAAGCATATTAGAAAAATCTTTTTATATTATGAATGACATTCATGTAATCTTTTCGATACCATTGGTAATAGGAAAACAAAATCCCAAGGAATCCATAAAATGGAAAAATTGGATGTATGTTCAACGGATCACATCTAGTAAGAAAAAAATATTTTGTTTTGGTTTGCCCTGTCGTCACCTATGAAATAACGTATGGTATAACTTTAGGAATACTTTTTGCTTTTCTCTACGGATCTATTGTAGGAAAGGAATAATGTGGAACTTCGAGGTATCAATTATATCATTTATGAGAATGGTAAACCAATTCGAGGAATTTCTGATACAAATATTCAATTATTTCGGACTTGTTAGTATGGTGTTACAAAATCTTTTTGATATCAAATACAAAAAATGCGAACCCTAACCTTAAACTTAAACCTTTAAACCCGATTATTATATTATACACCTTTTTAGCATCGCTTAATCTTCTTTAAAAAATTTTCACTTTCTCCATTTATTTATCATAGGAACCTTATTATTGATCTCCCTCACTTATGACATGATTTTATTGTATGACAATTATGTTAATTTCCTCCAATTTATATCAAAATTGTATATAATACTCCTATATACTATAAATTGCATAAACGAAAAAAATCCTTCCTTCATTAATTAGTTCACCAAACCTCACATGAAAAATTCATGATAAAGTTGCTTGAACTCTTAACCCTTGGAACAAAAAAAAAATCCATAGTTAGTGATTTCATATAATTAGCAAACACAAGCAACACAAAACAACATACCATTTGGTCGTGAAAAACAAATTCTAAACTCACGACATTGGTCGTTTCTAGGAGCGGTAAAATCATAAACACGAACACAACAAATTTTGATAATCGAAGTAGCTGTGGAAAGTTGTAGATCATGAAAAAGGTGTGAAATTTTTGCATGGTAGCAACCTTTCTTCCCATGATAATAAAAAAAATATCAAATTTGAGTTGTATAAGACAAATAGGAATGTGTGATACTCATCCTAAATAACCAAATGTTATATTTATAGGCCAAAGAAATAACCATTAGGTTTTCGAAAACCCTTCACATCCTTTTGGCAAACGTTTGTAAAGAGTAGTAGTGTGCATTAAATTTTATAATAAATATGCACTCACGCCAATTTTCTAACGGGTGCTTGGTTATTTAAGATGAGTATTTGCATTAAAATGCACAGAATGATGAGAATTGATGTTTTTTAATTGATTTAAAAACCTTGGTGTTTAATTGGCATAACAAAGTTACGGGAATTTATTTTTTTAATTGCATTCGACGCCATACTACTTTGGCATTAGTCATTAGAATTGAAACTGCCGTATAAGATGTTAAATTTGTGTCTGAAATGATTATTTAAATTTTAAGTAATTACAATGGTATCCAAAACTTATAAATATTTAAAATTATGCCCAAAACTCGGCTTTTATATTAGTATAGATATAGATTAGTGAAATAATATATGATAAGTTAATTTCAAGAGGTAATATTACACATGTCATTTAGTTAAAACTTAAAATCAACACGGAAAACAAACGACCTTGTAAGAATTCATGAAGAAATGTAAAGTTGGCAAGTTATGATATTTTATATAATTTCATGTGAATTTTCCATTTTAAAAAAATAATTGTTATCATGTTTCCAACCCAGTGTGAATATGTATCATACATATGAAATTGCATAATCTATATACATACATGATACATGTATAGAGTAATAGTATTATTTTAGAAGGTTGATTTGTAGTAGTATATATTTTTATTGATTTAATTAGCGTGCAATTGCATGTTTTATTGTGCATTAGTACAAATTTATCATATTTATATATTATTACTATTATAAATATGTGTACAGTGTACTAGTACAAATTTTGATTGCTTATAAAATCTTTATTTATTTTTAATTAATGATGACAGCTTAGTAATTTAATGTGTTTGTCATGATATAAGGTTTGAAAAAAACTTTTATAAAAACCATAGATTCTTGAATTATTAAATTTTCTTAGTCCATTATGACATTGATATCTATAACAGTTTCTTATAGCTTTATGTCGTTTAACACTTCTCAATGTGTAAAATCAAATATTGTGCAGTCGTGTATAATTTTTAATTTCATAATATAAATGACTATGCGTCCAAACATCAATGATTATTTCGAAATTAGATTATTAAATTATACACGAGATTCACTAATATATATCAAATGACAAATAGTATTCGATTATAAAAAAAATCAATACAGATCCTCAAGTACACAAAATCTAATTGAATATATTAATTAATTATATAGATCCATACAATGATGGTTAAACAACAATTAAAATTATTTGATTAAACAACAATTAAGATAGTGATTAGATGCTAAATTAGTGTTTGAGTGAAGGGGCCCACCACAATAGATCTGGCATTATTGATAATTCAGCCTCCAGCCAATATATTTTGTTTTGCATTTTATTCATGGATTTGTATTTACTGTATACTATTGTTTTTATTGTGTTTTCTCTGTTTCATGAATATCATATTCGCACGATATCACCAATATAGCATTTCATGCATGTCAATATTTCATCCAATAAAATGCTACATAATCTTTTACTATTAATTCAAAATTGACTCATAAATATAATTATTTTTTACTAGATTACTAACCTTAATAATACTTAATTCATTTAAAGTAGAGAACCATATGCATCTCCGTAACCATAATGATTTTTGCAATAAATATAAAATTTACGGAAGCACACATTCAAAGCAAATTAATAGAATATCTTTATACCTTAGTTATTTCATTGCTTATTTCTTCAATGTGAAAAATTGCAAATTTATTTATAAAAATAGGAAATAATTATATGAATAATTTAGGCAAAGGGAGTTTGGTGAGGTTTATTTGTAGTAGTTGAAGAAAGGATTAGTCTTTGTTTGATGGTGGTTGAAATAAATGTTGCTTCACTCTTCTCATACATATTCAATGATCATTTCATATCTGGCCAAATCTGTTTTCAATTTTTTCATTTCTATTAATAATGAATGCTGCTTCCCTCTTCTCATACATATCAATGATCATTTCATATTTGGCCAAATCTATTTAATACTATTTCTATGTTTTCAATCCTTTCATTTCTATTAATGACTAGTATTTTGATTAATCAAGGACCCATCTGTACAAGAATAATTGCACACTATGGTTTGAATAATTTGTCATGACTAGGACATATTATCAAATTATTTATATATGTGGTAATGGTTTACAAAACTTAGATTAGAAGAACACGCGCATATGGCTTCATGTATGATAGGAGTATAAAATAGAGAACACGTGAAATAAATGATTTGACTTATATACATGTTATAAATAATTGACGAATGAGTGGAAGAAATAACATTGATTGGTTAGAATGTTAGAAAAAATTAAAAATGGGTGAGCGATCATACGACTCAAGAAAAACATACTGCTAGCACTAGCATTTATTGAAAGGTTGGTATATTGTAATATTAGATCAAATCAAATAATCAATAGTTAAGCAATTTAGAAACATAACTTGAAGGTGGGTATAGAATTTTATAGAAATTAATTTGAAAGATTTGCACCGTTTTCGTAATATATAAGCTTGTCAATTTTAATAAATACTCTAGAATTTATTTAAATATTAATGCAATTATGTAAGTAGTGTATCATTTATTTTAATACTATTACTAGTAGACCAAGTCATCTATATCTATCATGTTTGGTGTGTGGACGTGTGTTATGGCAATTCTTTTACTCTGTAAATACTAATTCTAGTTGATTTCCCGAATAAGGGTCAAAATAAGTATAAAAAAAATAGTAGGTAACCGGTTCAAATACTAATACCAAGAGGGGATGTGATCAATTGTTAATTTTCTAAAGTTGCTAACTTGATAACTCATCAATGCAGTGTATTAAAAATGTCAACACAATGATATTAAAATGTCAACACATAATTTTGTTGAACTTCAATATAATGTGTTGATATTATGTATTGACATTTTGATGTCATTGTATTGACATTTTTAATACAATGTATTGATGAGTTAGCATAGTTAGCAACTTAAATAGTTAGCAATATAGGTGATACATGGGGTGTGATTAATTGCTAACTTTTTAAGTTGTTAACTTGCTAACTCATCAACGCAGTGTATTAAAAATGTCAACACGATGACATTAAAATGTCAACACATAATTTTGTTGAACTTCAATATAATATGTTGATATTATGTGTTGACATTTTAATTTCACCGTGTTGACATTTTTAATACACAACATTGATGAGTTAGCAGAGTTAGCAATTTAACGCACCCCGGTTACACATATTTTATATTATATTGTCACATATAAAAGTGATACAAATATTGTATTGATTTTTTTGATAAAAGGCAAATATTGTATTGATAAATGAAAATTAAATTTGTTTGTTAATAATAAAGTCCAAAGCATAACCAACGGGTTGGGAAGGGACGATAAGCTCAATTTCGAGACTATTGGGCCTAATGCATTTTCTTAGTTTTATAAAAGGCCTAAAGGCCCAAATTCAGTGTTGGGCTTAGCTTAGAAATTACTGGGCCCAGTAAATTCCATTTTGTATAAATAGTCCAAAAACTGTACTTTTCTTGTTTATCCTAACTTATATTCCAATTTTTCTTGTCATTGGTATGTTAAAAATTGGATTACATATTTGGGCATAATTCAATCCGCAAAGAGATCCATTCAAAACAAAAGTTGGTATCATTCATGTTTAATTTCACAAAATGAAGTAACATGTCTACGAGGTGGTGTGATGTGTGATTATTCACGTGTGAGTTGTCATACATCGAAAATGAAAATGTAAAATGAAAAGAGATTAACTAAGATATCTAGTGACACATTCCCCGTGCTACCAATTTCTTTTAGAACGAAATGTTATTAAAATTTAGCCGATTCTCCTTCATGTATCAGGTGCACTTCAATAGATATCTTGTCTTAAAAAATCTAATATGACCATAGTCTTATCAATGTATTTTTAATATTTCATGCGCACTAGTGGAAATTTGATACACAAATTTTTTATACAAAATCTAAAGGTCATTGCATAGTGCTTGTTTTTTTCCTTGTCTTTTGTTAACTTAATTTATGTTAAAACTCATATCTATTTTTTAATAATGTGTTTAAATCAGGGGTTACGTATTAAAGTTGAGCATTATGGAATAATTGAATAATAAATATAATCAAATTAATCGTACCACTAATAGTTATACAACTCAAGTTCCAAGGCGACGAGCTATATATTTTAATCTTGCTTTAATTTGCATTAGATGTTTATTAATTTATCACAAATTCTTGAATGTTAGAAGCTGCCTAAAATGGGCAGGCAAACATTTGCAAGTCAATAATAAAAGTGCTAAATATATAAGAAATCGTCTAATTTTATACGTGTTGATTTTAAGATGAAAGAAACTTTAATATATTTACTTTATTATATAAAACATATTTTATGGAAAAGACTTGTCCGATCTCAATATCAAGTATTACCATTGAATTTTATTTATATTGCTCAAATCATTAAATCGAATGTTTTGATGAAGGGACTCGTCCATCGTAACTATATACTACTCCACTATTTTATTAAAAACCAATTCTTAACTTCAGATCGATATAGAGTAAATTATTGGAATATTTATTTTACACTTTGGTATACTTTGTTATAAATCAGTAAAGAGATTCAGTTACTTGGTTCGCGGATAAAAATTATTGTCACACAATCAAAATAATCTTCAAATGAATCATACACAATATAATTGTAAAGCAATATTCTTAGTGTTGGAATAAGGGGGAACAGACACATGTGTAGGGCAATGTTTTGCTTATCTTAAATATATATATATGTCTACACTTAGAAAATCAAGAAATTGAAAATTTTTAGGACAATTATGACATGCATTCATACAATATGATTTGCATTCATAAATTAAGATTTACATGCACAAAGTCCCATCGCCTAGCAATGATTAAAGATTTATTCTGTAATAAAACTATGAAGCCATGATAATGCTCACTTAAAAATATACTTTCATGAATTTCAATAATACAGTAATAATAAATTAATAGTCTTATTTAATGTTTAATAAAAGGTGATTTGACTTTAATAATAGGTAGTAGTATAATAGTGATAAAAAAAATTATAAGTGTATTAAATATTTAAATAATCACTAATAAATGAATCGATTTTTATTGGTAATTAAGAGTTACTACTATTAAGTGTGTGTTAATATTTGTAATTAATTAGATAAAAAAAAGAGAAATGAAAAGAATATTAATAATAATGAGAGTGATGGGAAACAGTTGTCAAAAATGTCGAGGAAAGGTTGACTAATTGTTGAAGCTGTCAACATTGATTTTTGGACTATGTTTATAACCTTTTTTCTGGACCACAAAGCTAAAGTTTTTATTCCAATCCCTTTATTTAAACGACTATTATATCACCACCTGTAATTCCATCAATTTTACTTTATTTTTGTCAAATTGTAAAAAAATGTAAATTTTCCCAAAATTAATTAAGTTCCACAACTTTAAAACTTGATTGTAAGAATCTTAAAGGTTAATATAGTATTATTGAGTCGCATACATTTAATGTGTTTGATAATGTGATTGAGTAAGCGTTAAATGTATTGTAAATTTATAAATATGCTGAATATGAAGACTTAAATGGATTATAAATTCACCCTATGTCAAAGCCACATCAAATAAGTACTAACAATTCAACATAATTCAAAGTCCACACGATGATTGCAAAATATTATTGAATTTCATGATTTTTTTTGACATTTTTTTATCTTTTTTTTTCAGTCACTTGCATATTATAATTACAAGGAGAATTCCAAATAATATCACAATGTTTGAATGTTATTTTTTGTAATGCCACAACCACTATCAATCTATTGATTACGATTCCAAAAAAATTCCGTTTCATGAATTCATTAGTAGGCATCGTCATACTATATCTTCGTGGTAGAGTGCAAAGTATTACCAATATTTTATTCCAATTCAACGGTGACAATATTATACATTCAATTTGTATTGCACGGCTTTCTATAATCTATTTTTAGATTTTTTTTTTTGTAACTTATTATATTTTCTTATTTTGTTCATTCAGTAAATCGAGAAAATATTCTCATTATCTTATTTTGTTAATTTAATCGAGTAATTATTGTGAAGTATGGTGGTTTTGGGCGCAGCGAGGAAGCTTCCCAAACAATTTTTTTCAACCAAAATTTGTTATATTTATAATATTTTTTCTTTAAATTTTATTACACTAATTTCTTGAATTTTATTTATTTCCTGTTCGGTTCAAACTTTTTTTCAATTGATTTTTACGAACTAATATTGCCACATATATAAAACGAAGTTATACCACATCAACACAACGACACATAAAAAAAATAAATGTTACTATTGCAATATTATATTGATGCGTTACGCCAATACTTAATTTTATTCGGTGGAATCATGTTGAGTTTCTCTTTCATTTACTACTACTATTTATGAATTATTTGAATTAGTATATATAACTATATATATATTAAACTAATTTATTTGAATTTAATTAAGACCAATATATATAATTAAATAAAAAATGTTTTCATATTAAAATGAAGTTTCCACCTTCAAAAAGAAATAAGAATGCAATCAGAATGCACGTCGGACTTTTACACGTGAATTTGTGAAAGATCGTGTTAAAATGAATTATTTATCATTTAAACGACTTTAGTGTAAAAGAGAAAAATATCGAACCATATATCAAAAGATATGAGATCACTATCAAATTAATTCGGGATAAGAAATGAGATTTCAACATGTCTATCTACACATTTTACATGTGAATTTGTGAAAGATCATATTGAAATGAATTATTTATCCTTTAAACGACTTTAATGTAAAAGAAAAAAATATCGAATCATATATCAAAAGATACGAGATCACTATCAAATTAATTCGGGATAAAAAATGAGATTTGAAGATATGTATCTACACATATGACATGTTTTTCACATCTCCAAGCAAGTAAAAGAACATAGTATTATTACACTCTCCACTTCCTTTCCCTATGTATTTATGCTAAGCATATGCTCCATTCACCTCTCCCAACAATAACCCCTCTTTCTCCCCTCTCTCTCTCTCTCTCTCAACAATGAAGAAGAAGATCCATTCACTTGCACTTCTCCTCATTCTTGTTTTCCTCGTCACCATATCTCACACTTCTTCAAGGAAGCTCTCATCAAACCAAGGTATTAAACCAATATAATTTTATGTGTATATATATACACATTTTTTTTTTAATTTCTTTTTCTTTGGTTGAAAATATTTGTATCTTTTCTGCAGAAATCAAGATCAATAAATCTGTTACAGGAAATGGAGAGACTGAATCTTTCCATGTAATTTTTCCTCTCCCCAAACCAATATTTGATTTTTTTAATTAAATGTAATATCTGATTTTATTTATTTTTGTGATAGAATCTGATGGGGATGGAGGAGTGTGGAAATGAAGATGAAGAGTGCTTAAACAGAAGGATTCTTGCAGATGCTCATCTTGATTACATCTACACCCAGAATCAGAAGAATTGAAAATATTCAACAAATTAATTAAAATAAAACAGTTATTTATGCTGGTTTTTATAGAGAGTTTAATCTTGAGATAATGTTTTTTATTTTCTCTGTCTTTATTGATCAGAAGTGAAAACTGGGCTCTCAGCTGGCAAATTTTCAGACATGTAAGTTATTTACTTCTTACTACTAGTATATATGTGTGTCGATTTCAGGAACTTTAATTTTCACTTATTTTATTAGTACTATTGTATGGGGAAGTTGAAGAAGATTGTAGTAGGTTAATTTTCTATATGCTCACAATCTTAATTGTTGCTCTTAAAATGTAAATTAGTATTGCCACTATATAAAAGAATATGCTTAAATTAGTGTGTAGAAAACTTACTTGAAATGCATCTATTTTCTAGAGCTTATATACATCAATCCTTCGGATAAACTATTTAATGTTTTACCATCTGGAAAGTTTGTAGGGCGCAGCCTACAATAACTTATGAACCAAATGAAATATTCGATTTTATCCCATCGTTCTAAAGTTTTATACAAAATATTCTAATTTCAGGGTAATTACAAAAGACTGCTTACACGTTTCAATTTTTGCTTAAAAATATCCCGTCAAAGAAAGGCTGAACCAAGTTGCCTTGAGAGTGTTTTCGCGTCTTCTTGAAGCTCCGGGGGGTATTTTGGGCAATTGACGGAAATTTTTAAGCCAAACTGAAAAATCGAAAACTTTTTTGAAATCGTCCTAAAATTGGAACGTTATAGTCAAACGATGAGAGAAAATCGGGCAGAATTCTTTTTCCAAAATGACAAAACATGCACTGATTTGAATGGGCAACAGATTGCCTAACATTCTGAACCAAAGCTGAATATGGAAAAAGATGATGCAAATTCTTTATCAAATACTCCTAAAGTTTCGAGATTTATGTGTGCTCCACATTTCATTTCACTTTTCAACTATGGAATACTGTTTTGTTTAGGAAGAATTGCACATATTAAAATTGTTAGTAATATACAGAATGAATTTTGTTAACAATTATACTACTTACTACTCCATATAATTTCCTAACCTTTTAAGCTTATCAGAAAAATAGTAGGAGTACATTTTTATTTAACTAAAACGTTTGAAATATGTAATCAGTAACATTTCTGTGTTTTGGATAGATTGAGCTTTTTTTTAAGAAAAAAAAAGCATCGAATAACTATCGCTACAAAATTAGGTAAACGCAGGGGGTACTTACACCCGACATTACGTGTACCTGTACCCAAAATTCCACAAAACTCCCACCCACACCCAACATTGCGTGTACTCGCATCCGAAATTCCGATTACCTGGTGCAAATACCCATTGAGTATCGAATTGGGTTGGGTATTACCCAATACTAGATTCCAAATTGATGGGCCTAGAAATAATTGTTACTCCATATAGTACTACCAAGTTTGTTGTGTTATACGTTGAACAAGTTGTATTGGGGCCAATAGGTTCGGAAACGGCCCAAAATGAATCATTTTCAGCCATACAAAGGGGGAATGGCCCATTATATTTGAATGCTTATATTTAAGGTATATAATTTACACCTACTATATTGTATCCAACTCAAATTAGAAATTCATTATCCATTTATTGCAAAATTTTACAAATAATTAAGAAAATTCACGTATTTGTCTGTGAGTCTTATATTGAATATTATACCAATACTCACATGGATCTTAATCTTAAAGAACGAACTTAATTTAATTTTCGAGATTTATTTAATAATATATCAATTCATAGAGCTTTCAAGATTTACTAATGCTCGGAATATGAATACTATATCCGTTCCCGATTAATTGTCACTCTTTGACCGTGAAACGAGTTTTAAGAAATGTAAAGAAAAGTTAGTTGAAAAAGTTATTGGAATGTGAGACCCACTTTTTTATATTGGTTTTAAAATAAAATGTGAGTGAAGTGGATTAGTGGAACATGAGACCTACTTACCATTTATGGTAAAAGAAGTGTGACAATTATTGAGGGGCGGCCCGAAATGAAAAGGAGTGACAATTAATCGGGGACGGAGGGAGTAATTAATTAGGATACAGTTAAGGCTTGTTTCGTAGCATGTATAGAAAAAGTCGAGATAAGAACCAAAAAAAGTCGAGATAAGAACCAAATTAAATAGGGGAGGTGCTTGAGCTCTAAAATTTGAAACCATCGAAAAAAGTTGATTTTGCGTAATCATAACAACGAATGAAATTATATACACCATGCCAAAAATCAACACCATAACTGAACGGCGACTAATATCCACACCATGACAAAATAATTGAACAACCGCCACTAATCAATTAAAGACAAGATTAAAAGAAAAGTCATACCAGAATTGTCGTTTTTGTACGTAATAGACGCGTGCTTGATATTTCTAGCATTGATTTCGTTTCTCAATTGCACGCGTGATTCATTGTTGCCACGTGCTTTCTACCACTTCTGGACGCACTAGAGTTAAACCCCCTAGTGTTGTTATCATTGCATTTTAGACTAAGCGTCGCCTACTTTTTCCCATCATGGCCTTCTCCCTCTTTTTGTTTCCGGCCAGACATCGCCTCCCTTTTTGTACGCCACCCCATTCCTCTATCTTTCTCCTTTGCCTTTTACTATAGCAATAGAAATAATCGAGAGTGCGTGTGAGTCACGATAATTAAGCATAGTTTCTACAGTGCTTTAGACGCGTAACAAACGAACATATTACACTGTTAGACCAATGTTAATAAGCTGGCTTTAGCCATTCACTCTATATCAAACACACCCTTATGGAATATTGATAGACTATAAACACACATTGTATTATAAGTTTCATATTAATGCATATAAAGAAGCCCATGAAATTGATGTGTTGGAATTGGTAAATGCACATGTTCTATGAAGGGACCAAACGACTGCGTTTTATGGTACGTAAATGAGCGTAGAAGAAGCAACAGCCAGGATTTTCATGATGGGATTCTGGTCACATCGTCTACTTTTGTCACCACACGGGAACTTCCTTCTTCCAATAAGACTTTGCCACGTCACTGAGCAGTACGCCACGTCATTAATGCGGTATAATTGGAAAATTAATAATTAGAACAAGCCGCAATGAATTCGGAGGAAAAATTTATTCGGAAACAAAAAAGGAAACTGGAAAATTAAATTAAATAAATATAAAATGCAAATCAGTGTGCTTTTCTTTCTCTCTCATTTCATCTCTCTCTCTCGTCTGTCGAAATCACTGCAACAATCTCCTTGATTTCCAGCGATCTGATTAAGATCAAACGAGCGATGAGCTGAAGAATCAGAAAATATCAGATTTGTTTTGGATTGATTGTTGATTGGATTGATCAATTCACCGTCAATGGCGTCGAGTGGAGATAGGAATTTCAACGCCGCCGCCTGTTTTAGGGGACTGCCGAATGCGCGAATGTCAGTCATCTCCGCTGCGTCGGCGACGCCTAATTCTCAGCCCTTCCGCCGCCAGGATGAAGGATTCGGAGGCGAAGGCTCGGTAGTCGCGAGGAAATTGGAGAGGAGGAGGGGATTGTTGAATATCGACTTGAACGTCGCTCCTCCGCCTGAGGCTGCTGATTGCGAGTTCGAGGCGGAGAAAAGCGGAAACGAACCGGAGACTCCGCCGGCGGAGGATTCCGTGAAAAAAGCGGACGTATCTGACGAAGGCGAGGCGAATTTCAACGCGGAGGCGAAAACCGCCGAAATCGGCGGAGATGCAGAGGAGCAGAGGAGGAATATACGCTGGATTGCGCTGCTCGGAGTCGCGGAGAATGCGCTGCGCGAGAAAAAGGAGGAAGAAATCAGGAAGAGGAAGCACGGCGGCGAGGCGGCGGCGGAGGCGGAGGCGAGGAATAGGATCCGATTCGACGGACAGCGACGTTTGGTGGCGGATTGGAATCGCGAGTCCTCGGCCGAGGTGGTGGTGCGATCGACGAGGGGGAGGGCGGTGGCGATGCCGAGGAAATACAGTGACTCGGTGCTGGGATCGGCGGCGGTGGAATTGCCTCGGTACGGCAAATCCGGCACCGTTTTATGCATAAAGCGGAAGTCCAGGTGATTGCGCGACAACAGAATTTACTGTTTTTCAACCTATCTTTTTTTTTTTTTTTTTTACTGCGCGGTGACAATAATTAGGATCTTATTTTCCATTTACTTGAATTTTTAAGTGAGTTTATTCTTGCTTGAACTTATGGTACTACTATCTCTCTATTTTAATATATGTCATATTTAACTGTATTTTGTTTGCTAATAATGTCATATTTCACTTTATTTTACTCCATTTGTTAACAGATCCAGAGTCACAACTAGTCGGGGAGGATCACCTAATTCTTTTCCTACACCATCTCCTGCTCCACCCTTCACAAACATAAAATATGATGATGGACTCATTACTTATGTTTATGAGGGGTGGAGCAGAAGATGGTGTAGGAAAAGAATTAGGTGATCTGGACTGACAACTAGTGGTAAAAAAATACAGTAGTAATTTTCAAAGTAAGAAAGAAACTTTTTTTGGATAATATGTTGACCATATGAATATGTAATATTTATTCAATTATTATAATTATTATGTGGTCAATGTATGTAAATATTTGACTAAGTCATCAATGGGTTAAGTAAATCTAACTAACTAACTGGATTATTGTGATAAAAACTTTGATTAATTTGTAATTATTTTATGGTGACAAAAACAAGTAATTTGCGTGCAATTTATTGTTGGTGTACATTTTAAATAGGTAAAGTTGTTTAATAAACTGTTGATAATTTTCATGTATGATTTTCGTATCAAATACTAGTACAACTTATTACCAAATATTTTATTGAACAAATCTAATATAATTGATCAAGTTTGATGATTTTTAGTCAATTTGCATTAATAGTAACTACACATAATACGGATCTTATTTGTTTATGTACGTAATTTGGCTAAATAAAGTTCATTCATAAATTAAATTTATATAAATGGCCGTATTTTCTTCAACTGTATAGATACAACATTTCTGGAATGACATTGTTCCATTTTAGACTATATTCAATAGTACACTAAAATCTAAAATGGGATAAATAATTAGTTGCAATGGTATTCCAAAACTAATTTCATCTTTTGTTTTTGAGTAAAAAAATAATATTTCCTATTTTTAGGTTTATACTAAACTAAAACCAAAAACTTTTTAAAATTTTGTGAGTAAAAATGACATAATATAGGGAATATTCTTTTGAGTTTGAGTTTAGTGTAAATGATTAGAGTAAATTCATATTTGATGTGATATTTACACTAAAATGGGTTTGAGTTTAGTGTAAATGGTTGGAATATAATCATATTTGATGTGATATGTACACTAAAATCGGTTTGAGTTTAATGTAAATGATTGTCGACACTCTTAGATTTTACAAACTAAGATCATCTCAAATGGTACAATAAAACCTAAAATGGAGTCGTCATTTAGCTCCAATGATACTCTAAAACCAATCCCATTTTTTTATTTTTGAGTAAAAAATGCATATTTTAAGGTTTACATTAAACCAAAATGCAAAAAAAATTCAAATTTTGTGAATAAAAAAACATATTATAGAGAAGGATTTTTTTAAAGTCTGAGTTTAGTATAAATGATTGGATTAAACTCACTTTTGACGTGACATTCACACTAAAATAAGTTTGAGTTTAATATAAATAGTTGGAAATGCTCCAATAGTGAATATTATTATTTAAACAAATAATAAAAGAAAGTTTTCTCCACATAAATGTGAAATTGTGAATGGCTAATTGGCTACGGTCGTGATTATATTTACTTCAATTATATTTCCCATCAATTTTAGTATTTACAATTATATTAGAGGAATACTTTTAATTTATTACTACCTCTGTCCCTGAAAATTTGATACACTTTACTATTTCGATCCGTCCCTGAAAATTTGATACACTTTACTATTTCGATCCGTCCCTGAAAATTTGATACACTTTACTTTTACCATTTTTGGTAGTGGACCTCATATTCCACTAACCCATTCCTACTCATATTTTATTATAAAACTAATACTTTAAAAGTAGGACCCACGCGTCCCACCAACTTTTTCAACTCACTTTCCATTACATTTCTTAAAACCCGTGTCGGGTCAAAGTGTAGCAAATTTTGGGGGACGGAGGTAGTAAAATATTTACAAAATAAAATTGTAGTGATACCAAATTCATTGACAGGAGGAAAAGTGGACTAATCAATGGACGGGCTGCTGTTTGCCTGAATTCATTTGTATTTATTATCCTCTGCATTTTAATTGCATTTGTACTAAAACAAAACTACTACTAGCAATTAAGAGTCTTCATAAATTTTAACCAATTTTTTCACTTGAAAATTTATTTTGTAAACTATTAACAAACTTTTGAACGTAGCCTAGGTGTTGAATTGAGTATGAATGTGTTAGTAGATCAATAAGCATAGGTAGTCTTTGGGTTAATGATTGTTATTCAAAGATGTGAGAGTATGATTGCTGTATTAATTTCCATTACAATCACACATAACCAAGCAAACCACAGTAAAATGTTTTTTCATTACTCCACTTTAAGAAGTTATAAACTTGAATCCAAAAACAAAATATTAATAATAGGACAAGTTTTTTGGGATTTCTTTTCAATTTGACCTCATGAAGACAATTCCCTTGTGCAAAAAGTAGTACTGCTTCAAACACAGATTTTACTTTTCTAACAGAAAAAGTACGATCAATTGATTATCATCGAGAACATTTTGGAAAGAAGTATGAAAAACAATGAGAGTAACACTATTAATTAGAAAAAAATGTATCTATCAACTATAAATATCTCCACGTGAAAAAGGAGTTTCAATTCATTGTTATACGGTAAAATGAATTTCATATTATTAAACGTAAACCTAAAAAATAACATCGAATCAGATATATGTTCTTGTACTAACAATTTTAAAACGGGTTAGACCCCCATAGAAGGTTTTGTAAGAAAGGAGAAATATAACGTGTGTAAATTAACTTAATAGTAAAATAGTTAATGTTTGAGATCAAATATTTTTTTAGGTATAAACATGCAATTTTTAAATTTCTATATATTTGTCATTAGGGAAAAAAGTGAGTGTTATCCTTAATTAAATAAGGTTGGCAAGCCTAAATTGTTATTTTAATAAATGTGAAAATGAGCTCCACAACTCAGACAAATTGAGTTTTACATTACAGTTTAGATACAAATAACTAAAATAATTCATGTAAATTGTTTTGCAGTAAATTTCACATTATATAATCAATAATAGTAACTCATTAGTTTCATATTATACAATCACATATACCCTTATTCCCCCATACCTTACTTTTTATAGTATAGTATTTATATACATATTAAAATTACCGACTGTAAAATCAACAACAAAAATATCAATGTGGAGTCAAATAATACCATTAGCAAAAATAATAAAGTTGAGGTCCCCGAATTTGCTCTAATACATTAAATCTACTAACCACAAATCCCTTATCGAAAAATTAATGGAGTAATAAAACGTTTCATTTAGTGCCACCAAACATGATAATAAATGAATTAGGAGTCGACCCAAGTTAAATAAATTGCCAATATTTAGAATGAAAACTAGGCCCGCTTATTCGGCCGGTTCCGGTTCTAACCGGACCGGTTGACCGGTTAACCGGTTTTAAATTTTCATAAATTCGGAACCGGAACCGGAACCGATCGGTTCCGGTTTGGAACCGGCCGGTTAAGAACCGGTCGATTCCGGTTCCGAACCGGAACCGATGTGTAATTTTAATCCGAATTTATTTATAATTTTAAATAGTTCAATACTAAAAAAATAATAATCCAACATCTAGAATTATAACAAATAATACCTAAAAATTAAAATAAATACACAAAATACAAACCAACAATACAATAATATTCATATATGGATAAGAGTGATGCCAAGTGTAGTAGGTCGGGTTGGACTAGTTTATGTTAGCAATTTTTTACTAATACAAAAATAGGAGTTCTAAACTTTAGCAATTTTTTAAAAACAAATGAGTTTTAAAATTGAATTTCATTTTCCCTTTTTTGGCTAAACATAGTATTCATTGGAATTTCCAATACTAATTGATATTGTTGTGACTATTTGGTTTATACCGGAACACTTAATAAATTATTCACAAATATGTTAAAATCGTATGTTAAATGAATTGTTACATAAATTTGTAATAAATATATTATATGAAATGATATTGTATTTGTATAAGTTCTTTTGAAAACTAAAAACAAACTTACGATTTTCTACTCATTGTAGTTAGTTCATCAAAAATGGATTAGGGAAATAATTATAGATTCAAAGTATCATAGATTAAACATTTAAATCTAAAAATCACTCAATGTTTCAAACTATTTTACTTTAATTCAAAATTAATTCAATAAATTAGATTTTTTAGTATATTAAATTATAAAAAAATAAAATTGAATTATAATCCGGTTCCCGGTTAGGAACCGGTCGGTTCCGGTTTGGAACCGGAACCGGTGTTATTTAAAAAGTTGGAACCGGTACCGGAACCGGAACCGGTTCCTCAATTAACCGGTCGGTTCCGATTCCAATTTCGGTTAACCGAGAACCGGAGAACCGTTTAAGCACCCCTAATGAAAACGATACATCCCATTTTAATGCTGCATTTTTTTGGTCCACGTCAAACAAGTTGTGGCTATTCGACACGGTTAAAAAAATTATCGACAATTTCAGAAGACATATCATTAGACACAATTTAAAAGATACTATTATCATTGTAAGAAGATTGAGACGATAAATGAAAGTGATTTAATAAAAATAAAAAAGTGTGGTGCCTGATCACACTATTAGGTTGGCGGCAGCTCTAAGAGCATCCGCAGCGGTGCTCTTAGAGCATCCCCATCCGTGCTCTTAGCTAAGAGCACGGAGGTGGGCCCGGACCCACTTTTATTCCTTATCCTTAGCTAAGAGCACAATACCCACATTCGTGCTCTTAGATAAGGACAAGCTCAAGGGTCCCACCATTCTATTATTCAATTTAAATACTCCAATTATTAAAAACATTTCTACATTATAAAAATACATTATAAAATAAAAATTACATAATTAAAATCCTAAAAAATACAAATTACATAATTAAAATACTAAAAATAAAAATACATAATTAAAATAAAAAATACATAATTAAAATCCTACAAATTAAAAATTACAAACGTGGAAGACTATTCCTCTAACCCCAATTGCCTCTTGAGAACCCGGATCAATTGCTCATGTGTTGCAAGTTGTTCCGGAGTCATGTGAGACGTATCGGTCATATGGAGTTGACTCAAGATGGCCCACAATGAGTTGTTCGGGGGTGGAGGAGGCACAAAGGGAGCGGGGGCGGCGCGGCGGCGGATGGAGTCGGGGCGCGGCGGCGGGTGGTCGTCGCCTTCTTCCTTCCGACCGGCCGGCGGGAACCGCTCGGGCCAGCGTCGGGGCTACCCAAGTTAGTTCCGGCAAGCCGGGTAGCCACATCATCGGAGGAGGATAGAGCTACCGACCTCGACCGTTTGCTGGAGAAGCTGGAGGAGGATGCTACTATGCCGCCCCTATACTTCGGATGTAGGCGCCCCTCCTGCCAACAATCGAGGTACTTGAACGGTTTGAACTCCTCCCGTTGGTAGGTCGCCAAGGCGGCACTGATGATGTCGAGCTCGTTCGTGCCGCTCCCCGCCGACCGCTCTTCCTGGAGGTAAATCCCCTGGAACTTCCCGATTGCCTCGTTGCATCTGAACATGCAATTGCGAACCATACTATCATTGCGATATATGGTTCCCTCCGGCCGGGTTTCATTGTAGAGGCGAGTGATGCGCCACCAATAAGTTTCCCCGGTTTGGTTCTTGCCAACGTCCGGATCTTCGGAGACTGCCAAGTAGGCTTTGAACATCGCCATCATCTCACCCGGAGTGTACGGGGTGCGGGTGCCACGAACAGGAGGAGTAGGACCAGAAGTAGGAGTAGGAGTAGAGCTGCTGCTCCCTCCCGATCCGGGTTCGGGTGCCCACCCGAACCCGGGGGCGTTTAGGTCGTGCACCGGGTAAGGACGGTAGCCACCCGGAGCTTGCGAACCTTGGGTTTGAGGAGGGGCCGTAAATTGGGTTTCCGGACTATATCCGGCCTCGGAGTCGAACCAATCGTGGTTCCAACCGCGATTGCCGGAGGGGTGATCGCCGGAGCCGGACATTGTGTAGTGTGGTGGGAATTTAGATGATAGAGTATGAGGAAAAAAGATGAGAGAATGTAGATGATGATAGTATAGATAATAGATGAGAATGTGATTTTTTTGTGTTGGAGTGGGGGTATTTATAGATGAAAATGTGAATTTTGGGGAAAAAAAATTGAAAAATAAATTAAAAGTGAGTAGAAAACGGATATATTTTTTTGGGAAGTGGGAAAATATATATTTTTTATTTAAAAACATTTTTTAAAATAAATTTCGAATTTAAATCAGAAGCTGCCACGTAATTGTGCTCAGCGGCACGGGCGTGCTCTTAGCTAAGAGCGGCGCCGTGCCGCCGGCACTGACGGACAAAGCTCCATCGGCGGACGGACCCCGGCTTAGTGCCTTTCAGTGGCACACGGACGGACGGACGAGCAGCGGGTTGAGCACACGCTGCGGATGCTCTTAGCACCGTTCGTCCGTCCTTGCCAGCGGCATGCGGCGTGCTCTTAGCTAAGAGCACGTCCGTGCCGCTGAGTACCCTACGTGGTTCTCTTTGATTGGCCAACGGCTTAGCTGCTGGCTTATTCAAATTTTTTATTTTTTATTTTTAAAAAATTTGAAATTAATTTAAAAAAATGTTTTTAAATAAAAAAATATATTTTCCCACTTCCCAAAAAATTATATCCGTTTTCTACCCACTTTTAATTTATTTTTCAATTTTTCCCCAAAATTCACATTTTCATTTATAAATACCCCCACTCCAACACAAAAAAATTTCCCATAACACTTTAATTATGAGAATTTTTAATTTGTATGATTTTAATTATGTATTTTTTTTATTTTCTAGAATTTTAATTATGTATTTTTATTTTTTAAGATTTTAATTATGTAATTTTTATTTTTTAATGTATTTTTATAACGTAGAAATATTTTTACTAATTGAAGTATTTAAATTGAATAATAGAATGGTGGCTTGTGCTTAGCTAAGAGCACAACAAAGAGTAAAAGTGGGTCTGGACCTACTTCCGTGTTCTTAGCTAAAAGCACGGATGGAGATGTTCTAAAGATTGAATTTAATGAAATTTTCGATTCTCCTGAACCGACGAAAAGTCGATGGACTCTCCGACCCCAGGTGCATTCGTCATTGGTCCACTTTGTGGATAAGCGATCAAATAGGAGTATATAAGAACTAATATTATTAAAATACAAAAGCTTTTGGTTGCTACTGTTTATACAGCCGTGTCGAGCCATCCCTTATCAGCCAATCACAACTCGCCGCCTTTATATGACTAGGCATCTTAATAACACGTCACCTCAAATACATTTTTCTTTTCTTTTCTTGCGCTTGCTTCAACGCTTTATACTTACAGTAGCAATTTCAATTTATTAAATCTACATTGTATTGGTATTATATGTAGATTTTTTTGTGAGGGACACATCATTTTACAACTCAATCATAGTTATAATAAGTAAAATTAAAACTTACTAAATCATGCAATTGCAAAGAGAGAAATTAGTGTTAAAACTCTCAATATTTGAAAAGGTAAAATAAAAATCTTTACGAAATTTGGTAGAAAAAAATCATAAAATTTTCAATTTGTATGATAATTATTTTAGGTGAAAATATATCTAACATGATTGTCAAAAAATCATACACATAGCCGTAAATGAATTATATTCCCCTGTCCCATAAAAATATGTGTAATTTTCATTTTCACTAGTCTCACAAAAATACGTGTATTCTATTTTTTAAAAATTATCCAAATTTATTACTCTTATACATCAACTTATTTACAACTTATACCACCATTAAACACTAACTAGTAATGCGAGTCTCATTATCCACTAACAAACTATCATTTTCTTTATCTATCTTATTTTATAAATTTTTGTCCTAATTTCTGTATCATATCAATTATTTATATTTTTATAGGATATAAGGAGTACAATGTACTATCAAATTTTGACTACACTCTATGGAATAGTCCCTTGTTTTTTTTTTTACCAGTTGTCCTATTTTTAAAAAGAAAAACACATCATATACATAGGTGTAAAATTGAAAATACACGCGTGTGTCTATTTATTTAATATGTAAATGTATGTAATGAGTTACTAATATTAATATAATTATAATAGGCTTTAAAAATTTTCAACTCTAACTACAAAAGCCGAATAAAATTCGGGCTCTGCAGTTTCCGCTTCTCTACAGTTATTACCATCCTCGCTCTTTCCAATGCCATACAATTCCCACTCCGATCAAAACCCTCCCATGGATTCTCTCCCTCCGCGCCCCTCCAATCACGATCCTCTCTCCTCCCCCTCCCCCGCCTCGCTCCGCCGCGGATCCACCTCCCAAATGTGTCTCCACCGGATTCTAACCACAATCACCACCGTACCTCCGCCGCTTCTCGCCGAAGAAACGAGCGGCGAAAACGATGCGAGAATTCGCGAGAGCTCTCCGGAGGCGAAGGAGTCTCTCAGCTCGACCAGCAGTGACGTTGATCGCGAAGACGGCGGCGGCGATCGCGATGTGAGTAGCCTGAGCCTGCTCATCGAAGCCGCGAAGCTGATTTTCGGCGATTTCGATAAATCGGAGCTCAAAGAGGTAAACGGCGCCGCGGCGGAAATCGGTGGGGGATTTGGAGAAACGGTGACGTCACCTGCGGTCCGGTCGAAGCGGGGGCGGACTCGGGTTCTGCCGTGCAGGTACCGCGACTCGCTGCTCGAGCCATTGCCCCGGTTCTCGAGAACCGGTTCGACCAAGCGCAGACGAGGGTAAAATGGTAATTTAACAAAAGCGGGTTAAAAAGGGTGAAAATTTCTTTTCACTTTTTTTAACTGCGCTTGTTTTTATATTGTGTGATAATTTTAATATGTTCATGTTTGAATAATTAGGTTGTGATGAATTTTCTGTGGAAAATTGACTTTATTTTAGTATAAGAATTTATATGCTTAGTCAATTTAATATATGAGTCAATAAAAGTTCATGGAAAGAGGGGACCCACTACGGACCCAATGAGATTTTAATCACTCATTCTTCTATTTTAATTTATTATTGGGTTTTGATTCTCCCAATCATTTTGAGAATAAAATTATTTATTTTACGCTATGTGCAGATTAACACAAGTGTGAGGCTCATTGATACCTTTGAAATTTGAATGTTTATTTTATGAAATAATTTATATGTAAACATTGGATTAAGAAGTGACAAATGGATAGAAATGTGTGTACGATAACAAAGTAATCGTACATTATTTTTGGTCGAAAATTTGTTTTGATTGAGGTTATATATTCTGAAATTCGAGATATTAATTTTTATATATTTTGTATGATAGATGATTTTGTACAAAGATTTACATAAAATAGTGAAATTCAACGATGTTGTATGAAATACTAACAAACTACACGCTTTCCATTCAAAGGCAAGTTTATTGCAATTTTGTCACCTCATTTATTATCATTATCACACACTATGCTTAGGAATTTAATTGCATTCCTCCTTATTATAGACATATGAGGTAGTACGATATACTACTACAATTTATTTTGCAAACGCCACACCATTATTTTAGTTTCTATAAATGTGTAGATTATACTCACAACACCAATTTTACATGGAGCCACACCGTGGTGTGGGCTCTCGCGTGCAATGCCCACTGAGCCTGAACCCGTTTTTTGAACAGCAAATTTTAAGTACAAGAATAGTACCCCATCCGTCCACGATTAAATAACTCTTTTTGACTTGACAGTGTTTTAAGAAATTGTTCAACTTTTGTAAGGAAAATGAATGGAAAAAAGTTAGTGGAACATAGTACAACAAAAATAGCACAATGGATCATTTATTTGTGGAGATATGTACCATAATTTTTTTACTGAAATTGTTTATATTCAATACGAACATAACTTTTATAATTGGGTTGGGTTCATGTCGGGCCAGGTTTGTCTTTTACTTGAGGTGCTTTAGGCCTTTAGCCATTTTTTCTCAATCCACTTGCAATATGGAGTACTAGACTCGCTAAATGAGGTATTCATGAAATAATCATTTATCCAAAAAGAACCACTTCGTTATTTGATTAATGAAGTCGATCAAGTAAATTATAAACTCAGTCCATTACTGCCTAATTATAATTTTGAAATAGTTATGCATAAGGAAATGAAATCCATTCTAATTATAAAGGTATAGTTAAAACACAGGTTGAAAAGATAACAATAATCTAGTAATATGACTATACGACTAAAACTACTTTGCAGAAAATTTAATCAAAAGAATCTTCAAACACACTGTCAAACACTATAATATAGACTTGTGTTTATCAACTTTTAACATTTTTAGCATTAATTACAAATTTAATCTTGGATGTCACTAAATATTTTAGCCACTATCAAAGAAATTGAAAGAGGTAAAGGAATACAACCACAAGACATTTACAATTGGAGAACACTAAATCCATACAAATTCTATACAATGTATACACTCAAATTTGAGACTTTTCAGCTTTTGCTTGGCGTCCGAGTTTTACATAGATGAAATTTCTCATCAAGTGATTTTGCAGCTTTACTTTTTCTGTTAAATCCTCTAATGCAAATAGAACCTGAAAAAGAAGTGAATAAAAACATTTTTGAACAAGTAATACTAACAAGTAATACTAATATATTTTCCACATCATGAAATAAATAAATATATAGGTAAACAAAAGCAAGTCTTACTTCCATTGAACAGATGAGCAACTTCCCCAGTCGACATGCCTAAAATATTCCAAAACATATAAGAAGTTTAGTTTGTGGCATTAGATGAAAATCAAAATATTCCAAAACATATAAGAAGTTTAGTTTGTGGCATTAGATGAAAATCAATAAAGTTGATTTGCGTTCCAATAGCATATATAATATAGGCATTTCACAATCTTAATACATACAATTTTGTTTTCATAATGTTAACATGTTCCACGATACAAATCAAATATATTAGCGAGACACAATTTCACGGTACAAATCAAATAGTTCAATGCAAACGCTTCACAACAAAATGAATATAATTTCTTACCTTTGCATATTGAAGTTATAGATGTCCCACAATACATGAATATAATTTCTTACCTTTGCATATTGAAGTTATAGATGTCCCACAATACAAATCTCGTTTGTTCAAATTCCAAATCAATTCCGTCGAAACAACTATTGGTTCCACACTTGTTTCATAATCGGCGAAAACCTGAAATCGCGAAGCTTCTCAATCATATTTTTATTTTAAAACACAATATAATAGAAAAATATTATAGTACGGAGTATCATATATCATACTCCATACCTCGTTTATTTGAAAATATGTCCCATTAAGAGGAAATCTTCCACCCATAGCCGTAAAACATGGCACCTACGTCAAAAGTATTATAACAATTTATTTGATGTGCTTCAAAACTAAAGACAAAGTAGTATGAGAAATATATTACTTACCAAAATTGTTCCTGGAATTCTTTCTTTATTTTGATATTGAACAATTTCACTTGATAAACACGGTGATCCGGAATCACAATCACATGGTGTAGCCTCCTTGTTGTGTTCATCTACGATAAAAATTGCAAAATATTAAAAATAGAAATTTAAGCAACATTTTTTATTTACTTAAAAGTTTGCTACTACTAATTTAAGTGTAAATATTAAGTCACCTTGTCTCCATATTGCAAGAAGATATGGATAAGGGTCTCCGTGTTCCCGATTTGAAAACTACAATGAAAAGGCTCAAAATGCAATTCAATAAAATATTATTACACTATATGAAAAACTATACCTTTGCCAAATAAGGGTGTGGATCCGGAAGCTCGTACCTAAAAATATAATAGTTTTTAGCATAAAAAGATACTCCAATATTATATAAATAAGGTATAGTTTAAACTTACACTTCATGTAATGTTCTTAGACGGAGTTTTATCTTTGGTTCAGGCAAAGGAATTGAAGCAATATTGTCGTTCATAGCAACCAAAACTTTTGAAAGCCCGTAGTCATCATCTATAAACCTACGCATCTTCCCCGAGTATTCGACTCCACGCAACGGGACAATGGTCATTTCGGAGGCACGCCCCGTATCTTCAATGTCGCAAATGACCACATTCTTGGAGTAATGTCCCATGTCCTCAATGTCGCATATAACCGGATCTAGATCCTCGGAGGAACGCCCAATTTCTTCAATGTCGCAGATGGCCGGAGGCATTCTCTCCGACACCGGAGATGGTGGGAATTCTATAATTGGTTCAGAATTGGTGTTTACCAACTTTGGAATTTCTTGACTAGCTTGAGAACCTTCGAGAAGCTTAGCACTGCATTCGAAAATACTCCATATTGATGTAATAAAGAGACAAGATAAATTTGCGCCAAGACTTTATTTCATCTGTACACTAACCTTGCAAGTGCACTTGCATAATGCTTGCATAAGTTTCTCATGGGGCACTGGTTACAATTTGGTCGCGTCTTTGTACAGAATGTCTGTGTTGTCGAGAACAAAATATATTAGTATCAAATAAAGCAAAATTAAGACTAAAATCACATTACTGCTTAACACTAAAAAAAAAACAAAATAAGGCATGGGTTGTGAAAATGCGACAAAAAATAGCACAATCTAATTGATTTAATAACTAATAGAGAAACATTTACCTTTGCAATAGTAACACTGTGACAATGTGTTTGGTACCTGCGTAACATAATGTGAACATAAATCCGAATAAAAACAAAAACAAAAACACAAACAAAGCAAGCTTATCGACTTACAATAACGAATGATCTTTGTCGCAAAGGCGTGGCCATATGTACTTTTGTATGCTGTCTAGACTTGGATAACTGTACACAATTCATCCTTAAAATAATTAATCCATAAGAAGAAGAAAAAAAGCAACAGAAATGTTTGGTTCGATTCTCACTCGTTGAGTTCATGAAACTGGACACCCTCGGGGAGTTGCTTGATCGGGACCCACCCAACACGAACGAAAAACCGGCCAGCATTTGTGTCGACCTACCACACACATACATTTTCCACGATTTTCAGAATTCACTCCAATAGAGAAGGAATTGTCGTTAAATGCTTAACGACAAATAGTTTAGATGCTTACCGGGAAGGCAGGAAAGTGAAGTCCTAGGAGCCTCACACACTCGGTGCTCTTCAAGCCGAGACCAGACATGCTCAACAAATACTCCCTAGAAAGACAAAATTCGTAACAAGAAAGAACATAAGTACTTTGCTTTTTGCATATACGTGTATCATTAAAAAATGAAACATACTTTGCTTTAGGTGGTGGGACATTTCTTAGCCACTCTAGGTCAATGCTACCGTGATCCGTGACTAAGCGATTGAGGAACCTCTGCAACGAATAAATTGTTGAAACGAACGATGAGAAAAGGACCATATTGTTGTGAGGTTGAAATATGTGATGGTCAGTACCTTGATTCTATCGGCGAGCTGATTGTTCATGCCTCGATCAAGAATCACTTTAGCAACCTCGGCTTCTGTTGCTTGTCTCACGGCTCCCCAGTTGACAGAATCCGAATTTTCCTCTATTCTCTGTCTTGAGATCCCATGGGAGTATTGTTTTTTCAAGTCATCCCAGTTGATCGTCTTTTTAGCCCCGGGATCAACCTGAGGGTCGACGACACTAGAGACGGGGCTGGAATCCTCTGTTGTGTTGGATGAGGGTTCGACAACCATTATTTGATTGTTGGAAAGGCGAATCTGTTCGTTTTGTTCATCCAAGGACAGTGGTGGATATTTTGCTACAAGAGCCATGAAAGCAGAACTAAAAGAGGAAAACAAGTTATGAAAACATGAAAAAACACAATAAAATGTATGTATAGGAAAGTGAAATATTAATTCACATCTTTTACCTTGAGAGATGATCACTAACATTTTGAGTTAGAAAAACACCAACAATAGAGTCAACAATTGATCCTTTCCATGGTGAAAAACTCCTATTTCCTGGTCATTAAATAAATTTTAATGAGATTGTGACAATATAAGTTTGTACTAAATAATAAATTAGTTACCTTGAACCACATGCATACGTTCTAAAAACACATTCAATCTGTCAAGAAATAATTTCCTTTCCCGCATCATATTATCTGCATCTTGTCCAAGCGCTTCGGCTTCAGCATCTTTGTTCCAATCGTCTCTAGTCAATAGCTCCCACGCGACTGTGGTCTCCTTATCAAAATCTATTGCTAGTTTCCGATACTTGCTAGGATACTTGGAAACGACAAGCGCACCACTATGGGTAGGATCATGCACCACGAGTTGGTTGCAAGTGTCATCCTCGATGCGCAGGGCTTGCATCCTTGCCACCGTAAAATCCACTAGAGCGTCTCTAACCGCCTCATCTGAAATGTGATGATAATCATTTAGTGACGTGGAATATAAAAGGAAAATGTTACTTGGTTTCAAGATTTCCAACCTTGCATTAGCAATATATTCTCTTGTTGGTTTTCAGAGTTACCACTTGTGCTCGTCCCGTTGCAAGGGATTGTGCCATCATATTCACTCGGCGACAACTCACAACTCCATCCGATCATGTTGTTTAGTTCTGCAGGCGACACTCTTCGTCCCATCATAGTTCCCTTCTTCTCGCATATATTTAACGAATCATTTGCTAAATCCTGACGCTTCAACTCCTCCCCCTCTCTGTTCATGGTGCTACATTGTTCGTTGAAATCCAACTTTCTCTTCACTCCTTTGGTGGGCTTTGGGGCCGGAGGTATGGGAGTGGTGGGCTTGACCGGTTTCCTCGGACCAACCACTTTCGGGGGTTTCCTCGGACCAACCACTTTCGGCTTGTGCCTAACCATTTTCTTCCTCTGCTTCTTCTCCGAATCTACACGTGTGCATGTACTCTTGAGAATATCTACATAAAAAATTGGAAAACTCCGATAAATTCATATGATGAAAACACTAACAAATTTGTTTACAAACCTATTAAACTCTCTGTTTGCCCATATTTTGCGGCATTCGACACAGAGCGTCCATCTTCTGCTCGAATTTGAGGTGTCGGTGGCACCCAAGCTGCAATGTTTTCCTCGACCGCTCCATCACAATTTAATTTATCTATATCTGCAAAATCATCATCTAAAAACATTATTTAAACAAAAAAGATAATAAATCAACAAGTAGCATAAACAAGACAGTATTTCTTCATTACCAAAGGCCTTGTCTCTGCCTATGCTGTCTTCCTCAGGCTGCGAGCACTTGCGACGTTCCGAGACGTGCATTTCTGATCCAACTACACATTCTGCGTCGAGAATCTCATGAGCTCCAACAACTAATTCTACATCAAAACCCCCTAAAACTACACTTTCTACAAGTTTCTCTTCAAAACTCGTCTCACAAACTGTCTCAACGCCTTCAAATGTAGGAAAGGAAAAAATACTAGATGGAAAGTCTTTCCTCCTAATTGTTGTATTCGATCTCTTCCTTCTTGCACGCCTCCATGGAAAGTTATAAAAGGAAAGGTCGTTAACGACTTTAATTAACTCGGCTAACTTGTTAGACGACATTCTCTTCGGCGCCCGTCTAGTCTTATTCTTCTTCAAAATCTTCGGCAAGTTTGGAAATACATCTTTCATTGTCCTCATTATTCCTTTTGCTCTGGCTGCATCAGAACATTAGAAGATGTCTCAAATCTCATCTTCTCTACACAAAGATAGATAATATTTTGAAAAATCTATCAGTTATTACTAATGTGACTAAAAAGAGTAAAAATTATGAAAAATGTGGCATATGTTTCATGTTTTGGGATAAAGAATTATAATTATAAGTGACACATATTACCTGCTTTTCCTAGTGCTTTCTTGCGACAATTTGAAGATGGTGTTTTCTTGCGACGATTTGAACCTGGTTTGGTTTGAGGTGTCCTTGGAATTGTTGGAATCCAATCATCGTCATCCTTTAGTTTTGCCATTTGTAACTCTGAAAATTCAATTAAAAAATAAAAAAATACTTTTAATCTACTAAAGTGATGTTCTAATTATTAAACAAAATAATATTGAGATATAATATAAAGAAACCATGATAAAAAAAAAATATAGACTCTAGTTATGAACAGTGGAAACTAAAAATTCTAAAAATATTAGTCACTAAGAAACTTTAAACATGTATAATTGAATATTAAAAATATTTACCAACACATTAAAACTTTAGCACTGCATTGAAACTTTGGCATTGGAAAATAACGTGAAATAGGAAAGACATTAAATAAACCGAAACTGTACCCAAAATACTAATCTATGGGAATTTAGGAAATAAATTAACGTGAAATAGAAACAGGGAAAATTCGTAGAGATTGTTTTCTCTTTCAACTAGATTTTAAAACAAATTTATACCACTTTCTCTTTTAACTAGATTTCAAATCTAAATATTCAATATTCGATTCGATTCGATTCAAAGGGACATCATAAGCTCTTCGTTAATTTTTTATTTTTGTTTTGTTTTTCATTCTCCTTTTCCCTTATAAAAACTAGTAGGTAGATTAGAGTTTAATAGTAAAAGGGAGATCTGATAAATATGGGTCTCTAAACCTACAATTCACGTCGTTCGAATTCCGTTGAACGTTTCTAAACTAAAATATTTATCGCATAGTGGAATGAAAAATTAACACTAATTAATATTATTTGTGTCTACCACTAATGCTTAAAAAAACCAAGCTACTTTCATCGACAAAAATTAATCCCAACGAGTTACAAAATTCCAGCTACTTTACCAAATTTAGATTATAATTTATTTCACCCACAACTAATTACTATTGATTAGTGACAGAATAATCACTTTTTCTCTCCATCTATAAACTTCGGATTAAAACTCGTATATAATTAAGGTCCAAGACTAACCGTAGACATAACAGTAACTTTTTTCTCTCTCTTATATTTTAAGAACGACCAAGATTAGTGACCGAGAGTGTCCCGAATAAATACTATAAATCATAATAGGAATTATGAAGATCAAGGCAGAAAATTACCTCAAAAAAATTGACTAAATGAGAGAATTTTGCGAACACGAAGAGCAAATGAGAGAACGTTGATCAGCTCTCACCGCAGAGAGATTATGATATTTGCGACGGATTCGTTTAGGTTGTGAGTATCTAAATACACAAATAATACTGTATATCTTTATATATATTGTGACATGGGCTTTAGTCCATGATACAATAATAATTTTGGCCCGTTATACTAAATTACTAGGTTTATTTTGGAAAACATAGATAGCCGTTGAAATAATCTGAGTTCTTAATAATGCTTATATTCAATAAGCATGGTAAATTATTTTCAAGCATTAACCGAATTATTATGAATATTTAATCTGAATTTATTTTTTTATTAGGATGTTTAGTTTACCCAACAAAATAACTGTTGAAGTTTGTATATTATGGTATGTCATGTATTTTGAAAATTAGTTGGAAAAATAAATAAGTTTGAATTTATTCGTAATTATTTCATACAGATGAAATACGATGTTCTACATATAATATCATGGTTCATCTATGTATGATTTCTCAAATTACAGAGTATGTACAATTTCACCAAAAATTCGCATTATGATAGTAGTTGGGAACAAAATTGAAACTTCATAAATATCCATCTAACTTTTAAACGGAAAAAATGCTTTAAAAAACTTTTGAAAATAGTTAATTATACCATAAATTTAACATTTTTTACAATTGTCTCATAAACAAAAAGTTCGGCTTTATATGTCTTCATAGATTATGAATATCATTACTCTTTTATCTTCATTGCAAGTCTATTAGCTCTAGTAGAAAAATTACTCAAAGACTAATGATATTTACAAAGAACACTTTAAGACATCAGAATTTTGGGTACGACTCAATTGAAATAATTGCGTCGTAATAATCTAACTTGATAATTACGAGATTGACAAAAAAATTTGGAGATAAACCATACTTATAGTTTTTCCCACAATTTGCCTTGGAAAAAAACAAATAATTAAATGGAACAAAATGAAAAGACAAAAAAAAAAAAAAAAAAAAAAAACTAAGGTACAAGCCCACCGAAGCACAGCTCGGTACAATCAGCCAATGCAGTTGAGACTCATCGTTAACGCAGAGACAAAAACCCCATAATTCTTCTTCCTCTCTTCCCTCTTTCAACCTCCTTACCTTATCTTCTCCCCATTTCTCTCTCACTCACCAACAATGGCGACCGAAGAAGCTCCAAACGAATTCCAAAATCCACAATACGACTCCGACGCCGACGCCGCGCCCGCCCCAATCGAGTCCTCCGCCTCCTCCGATTCCGATTCCGACTCCAACTCCGACTCCGACGACGAGCCCCTGAGCTACCTCCGCCCCGACGGCAAGATTCAGCAAATCGACGACGGCTCCGACGCCGAGAACATCCCCGAGGTGAACACGCGCCGCTTCGCCAGAGTCCTGAACTCGAAGCGCCTGCGGAGAGAGGAGGAGGAGGAGGAAGAGGACGCGGAGTATCCGGAGGACCAATTCGACTTCCCGCCCGACCCGGAGAACTGGAAGGAGGAGGATTTGAAGGAGCTGTGGGCGGATGCTCCGATTGGGATGAAGAAGCCGGGATGGGACCCGCACCAGGTGGATGATGAGGAGGTGGAGGTGATATGCGAGGAGATTAAGGCGGGGCGCGACCCGCCGATTGCCCCGTTTTATGTGCCGTACAGGAAGCCTTATCCGGTGATTCCGGATAATCATTATGATATTTCGAACCCTAAGGCGGTGGTTGAGGAGCTTGATAGGATTGAGGAGTTTTTGATTTGGGTTAGCTTCATCTTCGAGGATGGGAGCACGTGAGTGATCTAATTTGCCCAATTTTGGGGGGGTTTTGGAGTGTGAATTTGATTATTATTAGTACTATTTGTTGTTGTGATTTCATTGATCATGAATGTGAAGTGAATTGGTTATGTGACTCTTGGTGTATAGATTGGATTAGGTATTAGAAAATGCTATGTGAGAATGGTTTCAATTATCTGAGCAATCACACACTCACATTGTAGTGAATTACAGTATAATATAAAGTTTGACTGCTTGTTTTGTTAGCTTGATTTTGTGAATTTGCCTATTCAGCGGTCTCGTTGGCCTTTAAGCGGGTTAATGATTTGACCATCTTAGTCTCGTAGTCATTGTTCTTGAAGATGCAAACCTAGTTCCTTTGTTTTAGGTGCTTTTGGATGGATATTACTTTTCATGACTGGATTGCAGATGAGAACTTTTGTGTAGAATATCGAACCTTATTGCATATTGAGATTAGGCTGCAGCAGTCTTGTAGTTGCAAACTAGGGAAATAGTTTCTCATCCTCCGGTATCTTAGATGTGGAGCAGTTTTGATGTTGAATAGAGTGCTTCTACGTTAGTTATATGTGTTGGTAATATAGTGGTTTGCTTATAAGCTTGTTTCATCTTGAAATAGTTTTACGATGATTAGCAATCTAGTCGTAGTAGTAATGATGTTTTTTCAATTAAATTTCTTCATCTTGTAATTGATTGAGCTTGGTTTCTACTTTTCGTTAGTCTGCATTGCTGCTCTGATTGCCGGTAAACGGCTATGATGAAATTGTCTGAGTTCTTTTTTGTTGCAAGGCTGAGAGCATGCATTTAGTGGATTTAGCGACTTATTGCGGACTATGTGTTTATAATTAAGTTATTCTTTATAGGTATGAAGGAACTGTCTGGGATGATATGGCCCATGGGAAAGGGGTTTACACTGCTGAGCAAGGCTTAGTCAGGTTTGCGAAGAGTTTTTTCCGATGTCCATTTATGCCTTTACAATTACAGAATCTCAAGCACTAATTACTGCTTGTAGGTATGAAGGAGAATGGCTCCAAAACCAAATGGAAGGTCATGGAGTCGTTGAAGTGGAGATTCCGCATATGGAGCCTATTCCGGGTTCCAAGTACTTCTCTTACTGCTTCAAACTCATGACACCTAACAGAATCATAGTCATTAAATGCTTTATTTAGTTAATTCTTGTGGTTTCTTCCAGGCTTGAAGCTAAGATGAGAGCTGAAGGGGAAATCATATCAAGAGATTTTATGTCACCAGAAGATAGGGAGTGGCTGGAGAAGGATATTGAAGATAGTGTGCGTTTCGCTAAAGGGCAGTCTGAAATTCCTTTTTATGAAAACGAGGAGTGGGTCCGGCAATTTGGACAGAAACCGTAAGTCTTCTATTCTTTCTTATAAATAGCACATAGAAGCTTGATGCATCAAACTTTGAGTCACATTATGATGGTTGGAGCAAGCCTTTCGGTGTCTGTTTCCTTCTCAGCATCCTCCAGTTTCCTTTTCCCTATGAGTTTGATTATCATTAATCTCAGTTTTTTCGTGGTTCATTTTGACTTTCTTGTGGACTAATGTGAAATGTTAGTTTGTCGTCCCTTTAAATACTTGTTCTGCTCTTAGAGTTATTGTGTCATTGCGTGTGTATGTTGATAGAATGTCGAGCCTTCTCCCTGAAATTCTCAAATTTCTGCCTATCTGATTTTTGAGTGATAATGGGTGCCAGGGAGAAAGGTAGATACCGATACGCAGGTGAATGGAAACACGGGAGGATGCACGGTTGTGGTGTATATGAAGTTAATGAGCGAACAACCTGGGTGAGTACTCTCTATTGCTGTTGCTTTTCTTGATTTTCCATTATAAGGGCTTGAACACATTTGACACAAGTTTCTTAAATTCTTGTTTACATGACCAGGGTCGATTCTATTTTGGGGAACTTTTGAACGATGAGAGTGGCTGTGATGCAGAAATATCAGCGGTAATAATACAAAAATTTTATCTCTGCTGCATTCCTCTCTGAAAATTTAAACGTCAGTGAACTTAAATTATGTTACTTCAGCTCCACTCAGGAATCGCAGAGGTTGCAGCTGCTAAGGCGCGCATGTTCATCAACAAGCCTGATGGAAGTAAGTCGCTTCGGCTATTCACCGATATGCTGGTGCAAGATAAGATTGTTGCTGATATCCTTTCCTTACTCTGAACTTCGTTGCTAATTCTTGCAGTGATCAGAGAAGATAGAGGTCCGTATTCTGATCCGCAACATCCCTACTTATATGAAGAAGAGGATGTATGGATGGCACCGGGATTCATCAATCAGTTCTACGAGGTTACTCTCATATTAAGATGAGAAATTTATTAGGTTGCAAACCTGCTTCAAGTTGTGAAGTAACTGTCGAGTTTGCAGGTTCCAGATTACTGGAAAATGTATGTCCATGAGGTGGACGAGGAGAGGGGGATGTGGTTGAACTCGTTCTATAAAGCTCCACTTCGCCTACCCATGCCTTCTGAACTCGAGTATTGGTGGTCAAAATGTACGTTTCGATATCTCGCTGTACTACTCATGTTGTCACTTGAATGGCTGTTGCTGATTGACCCTTGTTCTGTTCATCAGACGAAGAGCCAGAATTTGTGCTGATTAATAAAGAACCCGAACCCGATCCTGAAGACCCCTCGCAAATGATTTACACTGACGATCCCGTGATTCTGCATACTCCGACTGGGAGAATCATAGACTATGTGGATGATGAGGAGCACGGGATCAGGCTATTTTGGCAGCCTGCTGCTACAAAGGAGGGCGAAGAGCCCAACCCAGACGATGCTGTGTTTCTTCCACTCGGCATGGATGAATTTTACGGCCGCGAAGTCAGTGCTCCGGAGGATACCTGGAAGATACGCCTGATGAAATCGTTGGAAAGCAAAGGCACGTCGTTGCTGAGTGGGTTGGAGAAATGGGCAGAAGAGAAGAAGAAAGCCAGAGAGGCTAAGCTGGAGATGATGAAGAAAGAAATGGAATTTTTGGAAGCTGAAATGGATTTGAAAGAAGCCATTCAAGATTTGGATGAGGAGCTCAAGACGTTGCAGCAAGAGGAGGAGAATAAAGCGGAAGACGAAGAAGAGGAGGAGCGCGTTGAGGAGGAGAAACAAGCCTCGATTTCTGAACCAACAGCCCAATCCGACCAAACGCCTCCTGTAGCCGAGGAGAAAGAAGAGGACGAGGATGAAGATGAAGAGGAAGATGATGATGTTACGGGCTCCAGCTTCGGATCAGCCCAAGGGCAGAGCTTCGCGAATAAGGACAAAGACGACAAGGGTGGAAGATTCGGAAAATCTACATTCGCAGCATCTTCTCTCGCCTTCGGCAGCCCTAATCTTTTTTCTATGGTAAGAATGCCCCATCCATTCTTGAATGATACTCAATTTATGTCACCTCTCTCTCTCATTTGACAGGTACCAAGAAATTTACAGAACCAGTTCTTGAGGTGGAAAGAGGGAAGGTTCCAAAAGCAACGCGCGACTCCCACACGCAATCATGAAGAACAATGCGAGTTGCTGAATGCATCGAGTGTTGGGTTTCCTCTCACCGGGAAAAGCTTGAAGATGCGGCGCGTGGGCCAACAAATGATGACTCATCATGTGCAACGCGCCTCCAAGCCGAGCTTGAGAAACTTCGCGAAGACGAAAGCTCGGAAGGAGGCACGATCCGCTGTGGAGCTGAGCATATTGTCATTCCATACACCATTGCCTCTGACGTGAGTGAGGCTCAAGAGTCATTGTATCAATTTTTTGTAGTGCCTGCGGCTGCTAAACGCAAGATTTCAACTCTCTTTTAAATGCTGAATTAAATGAGCTGTATTTCTTCCCCATTTCAACTTCATGAATAAATCTAGTCATTTTTTTTTATTATACTCATCAATTTTAGTTATTTTTAGCCCATGCATGTATTAACATAGTACTCAATAAGAGGGAAAATTTAATCTATTTTTGTATATCATTATTATTATTATTATTATTATTATTATTATTATTATTATTATTATTATTATTATTATTATTATTATTATTATTATTATAATACACACCCCCTTAATTGATTTTATTCTTTTATAATCTTAAGTAAATTGAGTTATTTCTTTTAGCAATAATTCTTTTAATTTTTATCCTCTCATATACTTTATATTCTCTGTTGGTACTTTTAAAACTTTTACTTTCAATCATACTGAAAGAAACAATCATGTTTCGAAGTTTATGGTGAGGAGAAGTTCACACGAATTTAAAATGTTACTAGTAATTTGTAAATTGTTATACTAAATAATTTCACAAGACAAATTAGACAATACTGGAAACTACCACATCCAATCATCCAGGAACGCGTGTCCAATAAAACTTATCTTAATCAAGAAATGGAAAAACTACCTCAACCAATTAAAACTGGGCCACGTATTTAACTAGTAACAACAATTTTCCACGTATATTTTCCCACATAATCAGTTGTTATTTTCAATCAAATAACTTTCAAAGCTGCTTGTGGATGTCTATTTGGACAATCCAATACAGAGGCAACTAATACAGATGAGTTTTCATGGAATGCGTGATGTATCAGAAAGCAACATGCCACGTTTGTTCAATTACTCGAGATTAAATTCATATGAGATTATCCATATTTAATTCTTTGAAATCATTCGAAACGGTTGTTACATTAGAAAGGCCAGACTTATAACACATGAATCTAGGTTGATTATGTGGTGCATCAGATAGCAACGTGCTATGCTAAGGTGTTCAATTACCCGAGATTAAATTAATACCAGACTATCCGTGATTATTTAAAATTGGTTTAGTCACATGGGAATTGCCAAGTCTTAAAAAACACGGCCAATTCTATGTGACATTGTTCCGAGATTAAGTATGACACCAAGTTCATTAAACTTAAACGACATTAATAAAACTTAGTCTCATATCCGTCATTTGGATCGAAAGATTAAATAAAGACACGCAATAATTTATTTAATACTACATATTAACAAATAACAAGAATTGTATGTAAGAATGTATCGAAATGAGTTGAATGGTCGGTCACACACAAAGGGTACAAGCAAAAGTATATGGTGGTTAAAAAATACATCTATAACCACCAATACAAATTGATTGCATAATTAAATAATAGTAATTTAGAATACATTCCGTGGAAGAATGTGGATACATAATCGTATGGGATCATATATATGTGCTATACCTAACCTTTAATTGCTATAATTTCATTATCATCGTAAAAATAGAAAAAAGTTTTACGTTAATAATTGTATTGCGTTTGCACCGCACGCATCTACAAAAAAATTTGGTTCCTAATTATGTTAGTAAATGTATTGGTTTTGAGATATAAAGACTAATGGATAAATTAGTACTCCATTTAGTTATCTACTATACCATTTTATACCTAGTTTTATTTTATACGATCTATTATTTTTTTTATTAAAATATTCTTATATCCTAATTTTCACTAGAATAAATGTGCTCGGGTTAAGTTTAGTTGTAGGATGAACATTTCCGAGCACTATGATATATGTGTTCGGATTATAACATTTTTCGATCACAAATACTCAGAATGTCCAAGAAACATGCATGTGTATGCTCGGAACAATACTCTCGCAATTTCTTCAAACTATTTGAGGCTAAAACCATTCCATAACTTTGACTGTGCTCGGAAAAGGCTCAATAAATACACCTTTTTTTCATTGCTTCATACCACTCATTTTGTCCTAGGAAAATGCCTGGATTTTTTGTTGTTTGCTCAGAAAATGCTCCAAAAACATTAATGACTGTACGTGATCGGTAATATATGCTCAAAAAAAGAAGATTTTAAATAATAATGAACTTTGTCTATAGGAATACGCTAGTAAGTTATCGAGCCCACTACTCATCTAGGACGCATATAGAGTCAAAAACATTGAATTAGGAATTGATTTATTTGTTTTTCTCCAACCAATGTATTCGATTTGAAATTACTGTATTTTTATAATGTAAATCGGTATGTGCAGTGTGACATTACAATAAATAAAAGAGAGGTGCACGTGGCTAATGATGAATAGAATGACTACCAAACTTTTATAAGAATCATGAAATTGGATTCCAACCGCCACTACCGTGACACACCAACCACATATCTTACCTGAATTAATTTTACTACTAGTAAGAATTGGATTTACCTCAACACTTGGGATATGTTTAGCTTAAAAAGAATGTATGGAGGATATGAAAATAGAAGAGTAACGATAAACAGCTAAATTTTGTACAATCAAAACAATATTATATTAGCTATTTTGATGTGTTAATTAAATATTAAAATAATAAATATAGTTAGTTAACAAATTAAAAACAATTTATTAGTCTTTGGCCTTATTTTCAATTTTTTATTTTTATATTTGAATTATTTCTCTATTATTTTTAAAATTTGAATTAAAGTATGCATTAATTACATTTTATGGTTCAAAAAAATTTTAAAAATTATACACAAATATCGTAATATTATGCACGTTCCCTATACTATATGTATGTCTATACTTTTTAATTAAATGTATATATACATTACTTTTTCTTCCAAATAAACCAATTTTTGGTTGTACAAAATTTGGTTGCATAGACTTATTGATGAAAATAACATTATTAATAATCGGAGAATTTTTTTTCTGACATAAATTATTTGGTCTCCCTTTATTCAGTCACCACTTTCATTACTTTTGGACCTTGGTTGAGTGATGCTACAGACTACAGTATTTGATGTGTAACACATGCATTTTGTCTTATCTTTATTTAAGTTAATTATTAGAGTAATAGAACTTCATAAATCATAGGTCTATAATCAATAGTAAAAAATAATTGATCTACTTACAAAAAAATCTCATTTAATTTTAATAAAAAAATTATTTAAGTAATAAACATAGTACTTCATGATTGACACTAATAATTTATAATCAGTCCATAACAGCTACTCTTTGGTCCATTCATAAAAATTCTAGTCGTCCAAAGGAAAATGACACATTCCTTGGGCAGCACAAGATTTTATACAACTTAATTTTATATATTAAATTGGGATAAAAAAAAGAGTAAGAGAGAGTGTTTAAAGTAGAAATAATTGTGTTTCAATTGTTAGTATCTTATTGGGACAAACAAAAAAAGAAAGTGAGTTGTCTTCGGTGTGACGGAGGGAGTACCTTTCTTTATGGAGTACTACTATTCTTTCCGTTTCATAGTAGTTGAGACATTTCTTTCCGGCACAGAGATTGAGAAAAATGTGTGTAATGTCTTAAATTAAAAGATACTAATAAAGTAGGAGAGAAAAAAAAGTAAAGAGAATAAAGTTAGAGAAAGGGAAAAGTAAAAGTGAGAACATGTGTTAGGAGCATTTTTTTATAAAAAAAAGGAAATGACTTTACTATTATGGAACATCGAAAATGAAAAAAATGAATCTACTACTATGGAACGGAGGGAGTATATAATTCCAAGTCTCTCTCAATAGTAATTGTGGGTCTAATTTTTCAGTAATACTACTACTAGTATGAGTTGTAATAAATGTCTAACTAATTAGAAATTCCAAATTAATATCAAATTTTAGCCTAAGATTAAGAGATTAGTGGTTGAAATAATATCAAGTTAATTATATTTTAAATTAGAAAAATTTATTAAATAAACTTAAAGGATATTAATGTCAATTCTTATATATGATAGTTAAAATTAACCACTTTCTCTCTCCATAAAATCATCTTAAAACTTTAAATTTAAGTTACTTTCTCGATTAAAATTATTTTTTCGTAAAAATACTCCCCCGTTCATATTAGGAGTCACTTTGACTTTTATGCACTCGTTTTATAATATGATATAATTAAAATGGTTAAATAGTAAGGTAAGAGAAATAATAATATTTTCTGTTAAATTTTCATTTCTTATTAACGAGATTGAGATTATTAATAATATTATAATCACTTTTTTCAATTTGATGTCTCTTATTTTGTTAATTATGGAGTAATATTTTAAGTATATTTGTCAAAAATGGAGAATGTAATGATGGATGGAGAGTATTAAAATAGAGTAGTAGTAATTAATAATGAAGTAATGAACCTTTTCCTATCTTTACCTTCCCTATAAATTCCCCGTTCCCACTATATAGTTTCTCATAATCATATCTCTCAATTATAATTTATAATTAACTTTTTCTTTTAAGTAGTAACTTCGCAATTACGAATAGTTATTTTCCGGCTATGTCCGTTGACGGTCGCCGGAAACCTGAGAGCTCCTCCATCTCGGCCGTTCTCGGTTTTCCCCGCCACCGCCGCCTCAGGTAACCGTCGATCTCTCACCACGTATATAATCACTTACAGAAAGCTACTGTATCACTCTCAAATGCCGTCGCCGAAGAAGCACCGGAAATTAGGAAGCAGCAGGAAGGCGAGGTCGCCGCACGATCTGAGAGGCGCCGCGGAGATGCCGCCGACGCCGAGGACGGTGCCGGATTTGTTGACCGGCAGCGGATCCGCGGAGGCAGCGGCGGCGTCGCCGCCGAAGCTGACGAAGCTTCTTCTCCACGTGACTATTCAGAGGAGCCTCGGCGCGGTGAGAGTGGTGATGCCGCCGGAGGCGACGGCGGAGGATCTGATCGTCGCGGCGCTCCGGCAGTACGAGAAGGAGGCGCGGCTGCCTCTCATCCGATCCAGCGACGCATCTGGATTCGACCTCCATTACTCTCAATTTAGCTTGGAGAGTAAGTTTCTGATTCGATTAAATTCCGAGATTGTATTTTCAATATTTTTAATTTTGAGTAATTAATTCTGTTTTGGATAAACAGCAACTAATTCAACGCGATTGTTTCCGACGAAATTGTTGTAATTTTTTTTTCTTCGTTCATTCAATTCGGAAAATGGAATTTTCAATAGTTTGATTTCTGAGTAATTAATTGAGTTTTGGATAAACAGCAACTGATTCAACGCGATTGCTTCCGTTGAAATTGTTGGTGAATTATTTATTAGTAATTGCAAACAAATAATAAAATATACTCAATGTTCTGTTATTTACTTTTATAGGCTTGGATAGGGAGGAGAAGTTGGTGTCGTTGGGATCAAGGAACTTCTTTCTGTTCCCGAAGAAAGCGGCGGAGGCGACCGCCGTGGAAAGCGGCGGTGGCGCGGTGGCGAGATGCTCAAATGAGGCGGATAACAGCAACGAGTTCCCGTGGCTGAGATTTATGGAATTCTCGCTGTAGATTGCGTCGGAATTAACTGTGGAAATGTATATATTTGTGTAATTATTAATTAGAATAATATCTCTAGATTGACAGAAAAAGTTTGGCTTATTATTTCAGCAAATTCAATGTGACAGTTATTTATGCAACAGTGTCACGAAATTGATGTCCACTAGTTATAAATTTGATTTAATTTTGACTTAGATGTCACTAGTGTCGCATGTGGGATGATATGGACCATCTGCCGACTTGACTCCATATCTAATTTAATAATTTTTTTCATATGCGTATTCTGTCAGCTGTTCTCCTGCATTAATTTTAGGGTAAATTGGTGAAAATATCACGAAATTTATGGAATTTGGTTTGTATAGCAACTTGAAAAATTAATTGTAAAAATGATCAAATTTAACATTGTTTCAAATTATTTTTATAATAAAATATTTAGATTGGTTACGTATAATCTATTGTTAATGAAATATATACATCTATGATGTGACCAAATGAATGATTAATAGTAAGTAGTGTATGTCAGTTGTAGTTATAATGCTTGCTATTATTCAAAAGTCAAAACATAAAAGTTCCAATGTTGAGCAAAAATCAAGCCCAATAGAAAAGCCCATAAAATGAATAGTAAAGCCCACAATTATTTTCTTTTCTCGATTTGGTGGAGATTTGGATTTATGAACAGTACACCAACAATACCAAGCTATTGAGTTACTACTTACCTTTGTTACATTTATACACACTACTCACTAGCAAGCAGCAAAGATGTATTATCCTTAATATATCTCTTTTACTGGAGTATTATAGTACAACTAGTATCTCCCCCGTGCTATACACGACATATTATATTTTCTTCCTTTTCTATTTGTGTCATATTTTATTTTTAGAAAAAGTTTTCTATCACATTAAAATAAAAATTATATTTTCCTTTTTCATTTCACACACAAAACAAAACTCCGTAAAATTCCATGCCGTCCCATAAATATGACATCTTTTATGGAACATGGGAGTATAGTATCAAATTATTATGCATAATAAATATTAATTATAATCTTTTACACATCTATTACAGAAAATGTAAAACACATCAACAACATATAATTAAGAAAATATATAATACTTCATTTATAAGTTTTGGAAGATATATGTACAAAGAGATGTACTATATTTTAACTTGTAAAATAAAAATACATAGTGACGCATATTTTTATAAAAATTTACTTATTAATATTAAATTTAATTTGTAAACTTTATTTTAGTTTCATCTAAACCCAGTGGTGGACGCATAAATTTGTTAGGATAGAGGCTATATATTCAAATTTTGTATGGAATAATAATTTTCTTATACTTTTCTATTTTGGTAGGGGCTTTTACACATTAATTCACACAAATTATTAAAAAAATTATAAGATTTTACAACTAAAAATTAAAAAAAAAAAATTGGGAAGGGCTTAAGCCCTCCCCCATCATTATGTGTGTCCGCCAGTGTCTAAACCCTAAACCCTTAACTTGTAAAATAAAAATACAAAGTGACGCACACTTTTATAAAAATTTACTTATTAATATTACATTTAATTTGTAAAATTTATTTTAGTTTCATCAGTAGTATTTTCCACAAATTAATAATGTTTTAAACATCAATATGAAATAATTATTCCACAAATTATATGTAAAAAAAGCTATTATCAATACATTAAAGTAATTATACTAATATTATAGTCCAAAACAATAATACTAATAAACTATGGCTTGAATTAATATGGAAAAAGTATAATTAAGTGATCAATAACCAAAAAAATCCGTCCTTTTTGAATAAAATTATTTCTCTTTGAATGAAATTTGTTGGGTTTGTGTTCCATAGGAATGGTCGTATTGAATTATTGGCAAATTTGAAACTGTAGATTGTCATTGCAGGGAGTGATTCTACATGGTGTGTAAAGGATGTGTTAAAAAATGTGACAAATTAAGGTTGAGAATATGTTGACATGTGCACATTGTATAAGACTGATCGAACTACCTTGCTGAGGTATGATAATTTTGTTAATAGGAGTATGGCTCTATTTTTTCTCACAAAAAATTGAAAATAGAAATAATTATCCCTCCCGAATTTGATCACGAAGCTTAATTGGTAAGGTGCCGAGACATGTTCCTTGAATCCTATTGGTCTGCATAGAAAAAGAATATAGTAAAAGTTAATGGTTTTAAATAAATAAAAAAAACTTAATAAGTAACAAAACACATAACTTACGATCATAGAAAATACGTGCACACCGGTCTCTGTTGACTGATTTAGTTATTGCTATGCTTTAGATCATGTAGGAATGTGAATTCCATGACTCCAATTTTTTTCTGGTAAGATTACAATGTTAGGAACATATTAGTCACACCAAAAGAACGCTTACTATATACTCAAATAAATACGCTATCATTGGCAAAGAATAATAACTTATCGGAAAATATACTTTTTTGCCGAGATTTCGTGATGTGATGAGAGGAGACAGTGAGGATGTGAATTATAAGGTAACACATGATACCTATTTAAAGCAAAAAGTAGAAAGAAACTATTATAAATGGATTAAATTATAGCATGATTGGGTTTAGGCTTCAAGGCTCCACATTAAAAATATTAAAGATTTATATGTTAGAAAGTTGTAACTGACATTTTGTGAGAAGTTGTAATGTACGTTTAAAACTATAGCATAGAAATTTGCTTATACAATTTTCGCGGGTAGTAACTGACACTTTGCTTACCATCATTATAATAACTTAAAGTTTTGGCAGTAATTTTAATTTATTAGGGTGTAGAAAGCAGTTACAAAATTATGACTACCATATTTGAATATATTAATTCTACGTTTACATTTAGGCCTGTCAAGTATAAAATTTCGGGTATCCGATCCCGAATTTCTCAAATCTAATATCGATACCCTGATCCGAAAATAATTTCGGATACCCAAATACCTGACTCGGGTATCCAGTCCCGATAAATCAGGTACCCAATCCCGATTTTGTATTTTTTTAAATTTTTTTAAGAAAATTAAAAATTCATAAGTTATAATATCCATTATTCATCCATAATAAACATCACAATTCAAACATTAATCCTAAATGTGACTTAAAAGTGAAGGATTTTGAGAGTATATTTAATTATTTAATTTTTTTAAATAAAAGAATAAATATTTAATTTATTAAATTAATAAAAAAAATGGGGTAATTTGGGTATACCCGATCGGATATCGGGTAACCCGATAATCCAAAAATCTTATACCCGAACCCGATCCCAAAATCCGAAAAATCGGATATCGAATATTCAATTACCCGATATTTCAGGTTTGGATACCCGATATTCGATATCCATTTTGACACCCCTATCTACATTTATATTGTTGAATAAAATCATAGGCATTAAACCTATCATAATAATTACTCAAAATTCCAAAACTTATACATATTTAAATTTATGCCCCATAGCTAATAAATATTCAGTATTAAGGCTAAAACTCGCCTTTTATATACGTATAGATCTATTAATAATATGTTTTTCATTTATTAATTACGTATATTAAACTCTTTTTCAGTTATTATACAACAACCACTTATCTTTAAATTATGAGTAATTAGTCACTAATATTACGAATTATTGTCGAATTATTTTTCACAAACTTAACACTTAATTATAGAAATGACAGTCATTTTTTTTATAGCGATTAACTTGTAAATAATATCGATTCACGCAAGTATTACGATTGAGTATCAACAAAAAATTTGTATTTCCTTAGACAAAATTTTCAATTGAGTTCTCAGTGACATGTATGGTTCGATTTATCCATTCACATTTATTATAGCAATCCCATATTCAATCAAAATTTTTACGATAAAATTTTGTGTTCCTGAATTATTTAAAATTTGGTCACAATTCGTCATATGAGGGACCAATAATCCTAGAAATTTTAATAAAAAGTCTAAAGTAGTATGGAAATTTTTATATAATAAGATAGGCCCCACAAAAACCAATATTTCCAAAATCAAAGTTACTCATTTACTTCGGCGTCATCGATCAAAGGGGATCTTCCGATCAAACCCTAATTCCAACTTCACGATCAACGTTCGCGCTCAATTTCTCTCCTTTTCCGGAAGCTCATCTTCGTCGGCGCCACCTTCCTCCAGCGGCAGCTCGAATTTCTCTATTACTCTCGTAAGCTAGCCCCTTTTCTGGCCATTCATTGACTTTTTATTGCTTTTCATGTTTCATCTTATTGGAAAAATCTGAATCGCAATGCTCCGTTCAATCTCATGAATCCTGTAACGATACACTGAAATTCCTTCTTGTTGAGGTTGATCAGCTTAACTTTCCTCACTCCCGAGTATATGTGTTTTGAAGCGCTCTTATTAACTGACCTTCAAACTAAATTGCGTCATATGCCAGATCACATAATCGGATGATCTTTCATCTTCGAGTGGCTGAAGAATGTGTTATTTAAGCATTTCTAGATTCTGAGTTATGATTGCTGCATATAGCATTCGAGGTGATCGCAGACTAGCATGTGTTTGAGTGTTTCTACTTATTGTTTGAACATTCCTTATGTATGATGAATTGATGATAACTTTCTTACCTTTAAAAATGTCAATGCTGTCTGTTCAGATATGAAATGTGAGTTATTGATGATCTGAATCAGTGTGTTACCCACGCAAACATTCCTCACTTATCCAAAAAATAGCAAAAGTATTGTTTCTTCCCCGATGTTGCATAAGTATTCTTCTTCCCATCTCAGTCCATTTTTGTTATAAGATTGCTCATTTTTCCTGAATTGGAATATATGGATCTAGAAATTTGAATAATATGTTATGAGAGACATTGAAATTTGATGTCAAATTGTTTGATTTTTTCATAGACATATAATGGATGCTGTGTATCTTGGTGGAAGCTTTGTGATGTACTGAATTTGGCTGGGATCCATGGTTATAAATTATAATAGAAAGCGATGAGCTCAAATGAATTCTTGATTATGCATGCATTTATTGGATAAAATGTGCATGTTAAACTCTTTCTCATGTATATTAATCGAACAGATCTTATGGCTTTTATAAGATGATTTATTATATGTGATGAGCAAGTATTTGGCGGATGGGGGATGAGTTTTGTCAGCAAATATTGACATGTGTGGGTTTTATAGGTATAGATTGGAGGGATGGTGCTAGTACTAGCATTAGGTGATTTACACATACCGCACAGGGCACCAGATCTGCCTGCAAAGTTCAAGTCTATGCTTGTTCCTGGAAAGATCCAGCACGTCATTTGTACTGGAAACTTATGTATCAAAGTAAGTGTATATATTTTCTGAAAAACTGGAGAATTTGCATCCATTTGATATGCACTACTATTTATTAGACATGACAAGAATTTGGCTTGGGTTATATGCTTAATCTCTTACTTCAGACTTCTTTATTAGACAAATGCATTCAGGATAAGCTAATGGTATTGCTTGTTAACTGAGGCTATTGCAAATTAATCTTTTGGAGTTCCCTACTTAAATGTAGTAACTGGTAAAAACTTGACGTGCTGCACTAAATTGACTATCAATTAGCTCCAACGTTGTCAAATGACTCAAATGTGATGTGTGATTTCCTGAATAAGACTAGCTCAAAACTAAAGGTTAAGGTGTTAATTGTCAAGGTTGATTTGCACCAAGGTAAATATTACTCCATTTATTACGTGGGATTTGGGTTTTTCTTTTTATACCCCCCCCTCTGTAATGAAAGTGAATGATTTCATGCTCACCGTATCTGTATAACCATATCTTCACATATTTGCAGGAGGTTCATGAGTACTTGAAAACTGTTTGTCCAGACTTGCACATTACTCGCGGTGAATATGATGAGGACTCACGTTATCCAGACACCAAAACATTAACAATTGGCCAGTTTAAGCTTGGTGTATGCCATGGTCACCAGGTGTGTTTCCTTTTCTTTCTTGTTACATAGTTGGATTGTTCAATTCTCTTTAGTTTTCCGTCTCAGTTTGACTTTCTGACTATGAGATTTGTGAGCGAGGTTGTTAACACGAGATGCTAACTGTAGCAACTGTGCTTCACCTCATCTTCCCACCCTTTTAACGATCTTTCTTACAATAATATGTGAAGGTTATTCCATGGGGAGATCTCGACTCACTTGCCATGCTCCAGAGGCAGCTAGATGTAGACATCCTTGTCACCGGCCACACACACCAATTCACTGCTTACAAACACGAGGCTGGAGTTGTCATTAATCCCGGATCTGCCACCGGTGCCTTCAGCAGCATCACTTATGATGTCAACCCTAGCTTTGTCCTCATGGACATTGATGGCCTGCGAGTCGTGGTGTACGTTTATGAACTCATAGACGGGGAGGTGAAGGTTGACAAGATTGACTTCAAGAAGACGACAACACCAACAAACTTGCCTCACTAAGCGAAGACAACGCCTCACCAGAGCATGACGAGTGTCATGGATTTCAGTTGTGTATTCTGCATTAGGAATTCGGTAACATATTTTCATTTGATCGTTTTGTTTTCAATATTGGTAATAGGATATGCCCTGGTTTGAATTAATGACTGATGTGATGAATATGAATATATAACTATCTCCGATTTAACAGGTTTTCAACAATTTGGTCCCTTTGTTATCATAAGTTGTATACTTCTTTCGTCCACCAATAAACTTCTCATTTGTCCGTCCATCAATAAACTTCTCATTTGTTTTTTTTATTATTTATGGTAATGGACCTCGCATTCCACTAATTTTATGTCACTCACATTTTCATTATAAAACTAATAATCCTTTCGTTCTATAGTAGTGAAGTCATTTTCTTGTTTCTGATCATTCTATTGTAATAAAGTCATTTTTCTATTTAGCAAAAACTAATACTCTCTCACTTACTTTATTTACTCTATTTTTCTATCTTTCATATTTTATTATCTCTTCATTTAATATATTTAATGTCTCTTTCTTAATTTTTATGTCGAAATGCTAAAAAGAAGTGAATCTATTATAGTTTGAAACATAAAACAGAGGGTTTATATAAAAGCAGTATACATCTTTCACTAACCTTTTCAACTAAACTTCTAGTAGTACTTAATTTTTTAAAACTTTATGCTGGGTCAAAACTGCTTTGTATTGGTGGACGAAGAGAGTATCGTTTTATAACTATGCAGTATTTTTGGTTCTATGATTTTTTTTTGTCTTATTTACTGTATATTTATTTAATTAGATTTCTGTATATAATGAAGTATGGAAGTCGGCCTACAAAGTAATTGCTACAAACCGACAACAATTCACCTTATAATATTAAAATCAGATTTTAGTAATCTTTTACAGAAAATGTTTTTTATGTCTGGATTCTAATATTTATTAATAATTTATTAACTTTTTTCAGAGTAGGAGACATGTTTCATAAAAATAAAGATTACATTTAATGCCTTTAAAGTATATTAGCACATGAAATCATTATGGCGATAGGATCTATTTTTTGTTTCTATAAAATTTAGAGTGATTTTCTGTCCGATCCATAATTATATAGTGCACTATTTTTATTTTTTTTTCAAATTATGCGAATTTATCAGTCTTCTAAATAATGACTTACAAATCAATCTTTTTGTAGTATACAAATATTTACTTTATTCATTCGATTTATAGCCCTCACCTTTTTGAAGATCACATATAAAGTTAACCTTTTTAAAAAACATAGTCTCTTTACACTAAAAAAATAAATTAAATGAGAAATTAAGGAAAATTCAGAACGTCATCACATGAGAATAAAATTGTTTAGATTCATTATAACGTGAATACGTATATAATCTCGTTTTTATTCACCCAAAAAAAAACAACAATTGGCCTAATTTAATTGCCAGAGACTGAGATTTCCCCAAAAATCACAATAGCTGCGATCAAATCTGTGTAACCGTATAGATTGAATCGCGATTCAGACATGGCTGGCTCCCCGTAGCCGGAAGGTTGGAATTTTGTATTGATTTGTTGAATAATTTTAGGTTTTGGGGGTTCTGTGGTTCAGGAATTTACCGGTTAGGTTTGATTTTGTTGCTTCTGACATTACGATCATGGCGTGGTAGGTTTTTGAGTCTCTAGAGTTATTTGTCACTTTCCACTGCGTTGTTGAATCGCGATTGTGTTTTTATGTTTTTGTTGCTGACATGATTGAGGAGAGGCGATATCGAGGGGGTTATCGGGGCCGATCGCCTTCGCCTCGGCGCCCGCCGCCTAGGTCGCGGGATTGGAAGCTGTCGCCGTATCGACGGCGTGGGGTGGATGAATATTCAGGGGAGGGAAGGTCGTCGCGGAGGATTGAGGAAAGGGATCATTTTGAGGATAGGGTTTCGAGATTTTCTGATTACGATAGGGATGTGTATGAGGATGATGGTAGGAGATTTCGGAGCCCTCGGAGAATTGGGGAGAATGTTCATTTTGAAAGGGATAGGGATATGGATAGGGAAAGGCCTGTGGAATTGTCTAACTATGGAGATGGAGCTAGAGGGGGTTATGATAATGAGGTAAGTGTTGGGGGTTCTAGGAGATCTTATAATGAGGATTCATATCGTGGTGATATGAGATCGAGGCAGTTGAAGTGGGATGAGCCTTTGGATGGATCCAGGAAATCTGATCCTCTCAGCTGGAGGGAATATGGCCTCACTCGTGGATCAAGTGGCGTTGGTGATGTGAATGTCTCTAGCAGTGGTGACAGAGATTTTCATCTGCAAAATCATTTCTTGGATAGGGGTCGAGCTGGATTGCCGGCACTGCAGTATTTAGATAGCACGATGCCTGTTTCCTTGAAGTATGAGAACAGAGGAAATATGCACTCTGATTCTTCTACACTGGCTCGTGGTGGAGTGGATGATCTACATGTTAGTAGTTTAAGTGGGGGTGATGAAGATAGAAAACGATATTTTCATTTTCGGGATGAACCTCATTTGGAGAGAAGGGGTGGATTAAATGACCAAGAAGATAATTATCTTGAAAAGGAAAGTGGCAGCTTGCATTTCCAGGATAGGTATCAGGGAGTAGGGAAAGCATTAGAAAGTAAAATATACAAATTCAAGGAGGAAGACAAACTCCTGTCTTCTCGTGGATACTCGAAGGGAAATTCTGACATTATGGTATCAACATCTCAACATAAGGACTACAATCATGTGCCTATGGGCATCTCAAGAGAGGGCTTGTCTGGTTATTCTCCTACCAGAGACCTTCATATGCCATCCTCAGATGTTCTCGAGCGAGGGAGTAGACTGGCTCCTCAGCCAATTCGCCTCGATGGATATAGTGATACGGAGAAGAACATGTTACTCGCAGAACCTGGAGGTCAATTAGATGATAAACGGAGCAGTTCACATTTATATGTTGGGTTTCCTGAGAGTAGACAGGGAGATTGGTCATATGCAGAATTTGGTAGAAGCGAATTAGACAGGATAAGTGGAAGGATCAATGATGTTGAAGAAGACTACAGAGACAAGCAGATATCGAGAATTAATGCCTTGAAGCGTAGGGTTGATGCATGTTGTCATAAAGAACAAATGGAAGAAGATGAACTTTTGAACCAATATCCTTCTTTTCAAGTGCAATCAACGCCTGATGTGCCGGGATCACTCCATTTCAGAAGGGAAGATGTGGATACTTTGGGTACTGAAAGTACTCACCTCAATTATGGAGCAGAAGGATATTATGGATATGGAGGTGTTAAAACAGAAAAACATCATGCCGATATAGATGGTCATCAGTGGTCTCAGTATGAAAATTCAGATCCCTTGCAATCAAGAGAATATAACCCCACCCTTGGTGGACTTTATGATAGCCCAAGAAAGAGGTTGTCTACGGTAGATTTCAGTTTCGTTGAATCCTGCGAGAGGAGCCTGAGGGACAAACACATTAGGGAAGAGATGGTGTACGAGCAAGATATTGGAATTAGAATATCTGCTGATGGAAAAGGAGCTCGTAGGATTTACAATAAAGTAGATGTGGGAGATGAAATTGATCATTTAGATTTTTCTAAGGAGCCCATGTCAAGCAGATCTGACTATGAGAAAACATGGAGAAGGTCAAGCAGGATGCACAGTGATGAACCATCTTCTTCAAATTTCCAGGCACATCGCTCAATTGAACCCCACAAATCAGACTCTAGAGATATAAAAAAGAGGTTGGGACCCACTCAAAAACTTCATGTTTCACAGCGGCTAATGAAGACGTATAAACCTTCCATAAAGAAGCGGTTAGCACCTCCTCCGTGGATAAAAAATGTGAGTTCTACCACAATAAGCAACGAGCAAAACCATCCAGATGGAGGTGATCACTATCATGATGGAAACCATTCAGAAGATCATCTTAGTCTAGCAAAATCCGAACCGCCTGAAAAGTCTGAGGAGTTCAAGCAGCTGATGCAAAGCGCATTTTTCAAATTTCTCAAACAAATTAATGAGACGCCGATAAAAAGAAATAAATACATGGAGCAAGGAAGAAAAGCTGGCATTTTAAAGTGCTTTGTATGCGGCAGGTCTGTGCTCTACGTCATGAACGCGTCTTCCCTTTTTTGTTTAACCTACTAATTTGCTCTTTCAGAAACCTAATAGGTATTAATTCTGTGGTCTCATTTTATTACATCAAGTGAGATTGTCTGGTAAGAGTTCAGTCAGAATTTGTGTGCACGGTTTGCATTCTCTCAACATTTGATACCTTGTTAATGCAGTCCCAGCGAAAATATGTCCTTGCAATGTTGGAAAGCACATATATAGGATATAAGGCATCATGTTTCGAGATACGGACTATCATTTTGCTGCTAGTTAGTCATGAGGGTTCTGCTTATCAGAATAAGTAAAATTTCTTTTGGATATTTTTCATGATCATGTCTAGAAATTTGTAGTAAAATGCATGTTAACCTAATGGATTTTATGTGGGGATAGTGGAAATTGGAATTCGGGAGTCCCATGGCCTATTTGAAGGGCTGAAAAGGCAAAGAAAAAGGAGCTGAAGTTGAAGTAGTGTGCTGTGTAATGTGATTTCAGGAAGGATCCATTACGTGTATTTGTAATCCTGTATGTGTTTACGGAACTTGTGTTGGTTGAAACAATGGAAGAAAATATTTTGATGTGAGTCAGCCAGAGCATAAAATGCAGCCTTGCCAGTATGCTTGTGGCTCTGCATGACGGCTTATGTTGGGTACTAAAGCCATTTAATGTGCCACGCTGATTATATATGGAACTATTTGTCATTTAGGATGTCATTGGAATTAGGAGAAGTTTTACTGGAGTATATCAATACTTTAGGCAATCATGCAGCTGTCCATTTTCTGGTGGTGTGATTTAACATCCCAGAGTTGCTAAAATGCCTTAGTTCATGGGTTACTTGGTAGCTTTTTAGGGGTAGGGGCACTATGGAGGACTGATTCTCATTCAAAAAAGTTTGGCTACCTTCACATGATTCCATTCCTGTGATAAGTTTTTCTTCTTGGGGATTCCTTGTCGTTATGTTGGCAACCCTTTCTGGTTTGGGTTCGATATGTTGTTGCATGGCTAGTGTTCATATCAAAGGATAATGATGCTGTTTTTGGGATCATCATTGATATTGATATTTTCTTTAATTTAAACAGTAAACAGCTAGACGATGAGCTCATTCGTCCATCAAAGATTTTTCCAATGTGGCTGGCTGCCTATTGCCTAAATTACAGATTTTTAGGATTTTGTATATATAGATGTGTTGTTGTTTTGCATTCTTAATTAGTCCCATAACATGATTTTTTTAAAAAGTTTACGATTTTATGATTCATTTGCAACTTATAGTATTATAACTTTATTGGCCGGGTCTTGGTTCAGCATTTCCAAGGAGTTTGTTGGGGCAGATAGACTTGCAATGCATGCCGTCACATCCAAGAAAGTTGGTGTGAGGTCTCAGCATTTGGGCTTGCACAAGGCACTCTGTACACTGATGGGATGGAAGATTACAGACCACCCTAGCAGTGATTGGCGTCGTGAAGTCATGAGTGATGCAGAGACTCGAGTTTTGAAAGAAGATATCATCATTTGGCCACCGATCGTTGTTGTTCACAACAGTAGCATAGATAACACGAGTCCCGGTGAAAGGGTTATCATATCCTCTGAGAAGCTAGATACCAAGCTCAGAGGTATAAATCACTCAGATTCTTTACTGCTTCTTAACTTCATTGTATTATCGGTTCTACTCATAAACTTCATCAAATCGTCTTTATAATGTTCAAATTCATGGTAGTATCTTGCAATTATGCATGTCATGCTATATATCGAACATGATACCTTCTTTGTTGCTCGTGTTTCATGTGGGTTTACTTCATCAGATCTCCTCTATAAATGTTGGCAAAATAGTCTGTTTTCTTTAGGACTACATTAGCTGTAGGTGCTTGTGTATCTTGTAATTATGCATGCCATGCTATATATCGAACGTGATGCCTTCTTCATTACTCGTGTTTTATGTAATTCGTTCATCTTTTTGGTCTAGATATGGGTTATAAAAGCATTCTCAAGGTATGCTATGGAAAACCTGCGAATCAGAGTGTGTTGCTGGTAAAGTTCAACGGTACACTTTCTGGATTACGCGAGGCAGGGAGGTTGGACAAGAGCTACATCAAATCCAAGCACGGGAGAACCGATTTCAAGCAACTAAAGTCCGAATGTGGAAGTTCGCGAGGGAAAAATGCAGTATCTTCAGAGAGAGAGGATGACTATTTGTATGGCTACCTGGGAATTGCTGAGGATCTGGATAAACTCGATTTCAATACCAAGAAACGATGCGTTTTGAAGAGCAAAAAGCAGATATTGAGCTTTGTGGATGCACCTATAGATACTGGTAGAGAAACTGGCAGATGATAATAAGTACTATTGTACTAACACTAACCCATATTTTGATCTGCTTTTTTTCTGCATGTTTTGATGACTGATTTGTAAATCAGAAGATTGAACTTTTGATTTATATAAAACATATTTCAGTTCTTGATTTTTTGTTTTTGTTTGAAGTTGGCTTGTGATGTATTATCAATAAGATTGGCATTGCAAATATTATTAATATTTTGGCATAGGTTACATAATAGCAATCAAAATATTTCTCTGCAATCTATCAAAAAATCAAGAAAGCTGTCTAACATTTTCAAGCATGCTAAATATTGAAGATTTCTTGTTTGTGTACTTGTTGTAAGCATATAGTACTGCAGAAGAAAAAATTAGTAAAATCCGAGTCGAAATATGACTTTCAAATTAAGTTATGAATTAGTGTACGTTGAGCGATGTCATACGCAAAATTGAAGAGATTCACATTTACTCTAGAAAAATAAAATTATAAAGGTGTGGATGTTCAAGAATGACTTTATTGATTGAATAGTTATACAACTTTAAAACAATAAATACAACAAAAATAGAGTAGTTACACAGTTCTAATATGAGAACAGAAATGAAAAAAATGGAGGTTGTCTCCTATCTAGCAAAACAGCCTACACAGTATACACACTTAGCCTATGACAAATAAACCTGTAGCCTATCTCCTCTGGAAGTTAAGGTACTTGATTCCGTAGGCGAACACGAAGAAGAAGAGGAGCACCCAACCAACATGAGCAGCCACAACTGCAGGGAGGAAGTCATGATCATATCCCAGGGCATTTTGAAGAAAGTCCTTCACTGAAACTTGACTTATGTTGCCGGACGTCTCAAGGGTACTCGTCACATCTCCCATCTGAGACGCGAAAACACCGTAGATTGTCCATGCGACAGGTGAGGCCCAGTAGTACCATCTCCACCAGATTGGGATAAGCTGCAAGAAACATGTTTTCGTTAGCATTATGCTGTGTGTTAAAGATTTTGTTCGTTGTTTGTGAGAATTTAGAGTACTCACTGGACGAGGGATGAGGAAGCCGGAGAACAAGTTCCAGAAGCTGAGGAAGAAGGACATGACAATAGCAGCAATTTGGTAGCCAGGGGTCAATGCAACAACCATCATTCCGTACATAGAGAAGTAGGTGAAGCACATGAAGATGAAGTAGTAGAAGTAGAAGAATTTCTCTCCGGTCCATTCATATCCGATCATGGAGTAGAGAAGCAAAGAGTAAGCCAATGTCTGAATGGCCACATACACCGTCTCTATCGCCACCTACACATCATGCAGAAAGTCAGCAAGTTGTTTCCTAGTTTTCGTCTCTTTGATGCAAGAGATAATGATTATAGTGGAGATGTTCTTTTTACCTGAGCGAACGCGTATGGTAGCTCTGAGTACATCCCTGCAGCCCTCTCGCGGTAGAACACTGTTCTCTCAATTGCTACAACGGATTGAACGGCAGAAGCATTGGCGGCACCCAAGAAAAGAACTGCAGAATATGTAGCTCCCAGCAGATTCATCAAGTCTTGTTGCCCTTTTCTGTTACAAAAAGGTTTTTGTTACTACAATTCACACAAAAAAGCAAGTTTAGTATCAATGCCTAGAAATGATATCGACTTACATTTTACTCTGATTCCCTTTCTGCCAAAAGATAACGCCAAACATCACACCGATGATCACAGTTGTGAAAAAACGAATAGCATTGTACTGAGAGTTTCTCCAGTATGACCAGTGCTGCTTCCAAAAGCAAGCCTTGCATTGTGTCAAGAATGATTGAGAATACTGCGTGGGGAAGTATAGGTCCTTTGCCCCCGGTGCTGGTGCGCTCAGTTCCTTGATCAGCTCTTGGTTGTTCCTATATTTTTCCAAAAAGAAATCAAGAAAGTAGATTAGGACACTAATCTGTTGAACAGATTGCATATGTAGAGCTTGTGAAATGATTTTTTTCTCTCACCGGTAAAGGGCAGAGTTGGCATAGATTTCAGCAAAGTCGACATCCATTTGGCCTTCAACCGCAGATGAGCTGACCTCCAACATCCATGTAGCCGGATTGTATCCCTCTTTGATTTTGGGAACACCAGGTATAGCCTGAATTTAGAATCAAGGTTAGGCTTCTTGTTGTCCACACGAGCACTCAGCACGTACTCCTTAGTACAGTTTAGCCTAAAAAACCAAAAAAAAAGAAAAAACACACAGAAAAAATAGAAACCTCACCTCAAAGTACTCAACGAGCTTGTGGGAATGGCGACCAAGAGGTCCTCCATAGATGACTTGTCCTCCTCGTTTCATCAACAGAAGCTGCACAAATAGATATCATGTATTTGAGTATCACTGTGAAGAATGTAATGAGGTTAACTTCGTCATTATGAGATTGTAGTTTGTAAATACCTCATCAAAAGCTTCAAAAATGTCAATGCTAGGCTGGTGAATTGTGCAGACAACTGTTCTGCCTGTGTCCACTGTGTTCCTCACTGTCCTCATCACGATAGCAGCTGCTCGAGCATCAAGCCCAGAAGTTGGTTCATCCATGAAGATTATGGAAGGGTTAGCCACCAACTCAACAGCAATAGTGAGCCTCTTCCTCTGTTCGGTTGAGAGACCATCGACTCCCGGGAGCCCAACAAGAGCATTCCTCAGAGGGTTCAACTCAACTAGGTCCATCACCTCCTCAACAAACATCTGCAGCGATCAAAAATCAAGATTTTGTTAAAAAACCAAGTTCACTCATTGGTATTAGGGTGTGAGAAGGAGAGATGGTGATGGGGTTAGCTTGCCTTTCGCGTTTCTGTATCGACATCAGCGGCCAGACGCAGCCAAGCAGAGTAGAGAAGTGACTCGTAGACAGTGACGTAGGGAGAGTGGATGTCATTCTGCTCACAGTAGCCACTCACTCGTGCAAACGTTTCCTGGTTCTTGGGGAAGCCTGAGACGGTTATGGGTCCTTCAATGTAGCCTCCTGTCTTTCTACCGGCCAAGACATCCATTAACGTCGTTTTTCCTGCACCACTAACTCCGACCAACGCTGTTAGTACACCGGGCCTGAATGCTCCACTCACATCTTTCAGCAATTGCAGTCTTTCCTCTTCAACACCTTGTGTCTTCATTGCCTGCATCAAATGTCGTTGCGTCAAGTTAGGAACTAGCATTGTTTAGATAGAGAGAGATAGAAAGAGAGAGGCTTACAGCGGGCATATCAACATAGTAATTGACATGGTTGAAAGTAAGAGAGAGCGGCTCAAAAGGCAACACCATCCCTCTTCTTGGTTCATTGCTTGACTCCACAATCCCATTATTATTCCTTGCAGTCATTTCTGTCACTCTGTTCTTTTTCTTGCTCTCCTCGTTGTCTTCGTTGATGATGGCCTTGTTATCGCCCAGAGCTGAGAACAAGCACCAAAAAACAGTTAGCCACACGCGATAAATCATCATCATGCTCAGCAGAGATGCCAAGTAGGAGGGAGATGGTACTTACGGTTCAAGTATGTCAATGCAGCAACGAAGAGGACGTTGAACAGCGCAGAGAAGGTGAAGAGAGCAATGATGCAGATCCAGTACCATGACTCCGTTGTGAACAAACCTCTTTCCTTGAGAAGGGTCTTTCCCACAGTCGGTTCAGATGAATTGGCAGGTGCAGGTGCAGCCCATCTCTCTGAGAGGAACTCATTGATGGCAATGGCGTTCTGTCCGTACATCATAGGAGAGACGTAGTAACCCCATATCATCCAGTCTTGGATATCATCTGTCAAAAGCAATATCCATCATCTCAAAACAATCACTAAATATATAAAATCACATCTCAACTGCATGAGGGTAATCAAGTCATTATTTACCCTTTGCAACGACAAAGCCTCCCAACACAAACACCAATAACAAGGCGAAGGTTCCAAATGTGTTCGCAACGACTTGAGTTCTTCCAACTGCAGCAATGAAACGGAAGAGGGAGAGAGCCATCTGATGCACCCCAACGAAGGCTAAGAGCTGTTTGAAAAACCTGAAAATATTTGCATTGCATATCAAGAATCAATCAAAATTCAAACAGCCATTTCACAGTTCTCATATTTCAACTTTCTAGTTAGATATTCACTTGCAATTTACCTAACAGGAGAAGGTGCAAATCCTATGGTGTAGTAAGTGAAGATGATCCACAATGCAGACTCAACGACAGAGATAGGAATACGAAGCACCCAAATAGGCAACGCGAAGGCCCATGCCGGGTAGAACAAACTATCCCTCTGCTTGAAAAACACAGGAAGCCTAAAAACAGTCATTGCAAGCTCCTGCATTCCATTAAACATAACATTGATAAGACTGAAGAACAACGCTCCCCAAAACTTAGCAGCATCCTCGACTCGACCCGTCTTCATCTCAGTTCTGAGGAAAACTGTCAACGCAATTGTTGCCATAATAGTGATCTGTGTGGTCTTAAAGATGTAAATAAACGAGCTACGTTTCATCAGCAACCACTCCCTATCAAAACAAGCCCGGAAAAGCTCCATGCTTGAGATTCCAAACCTCTCCTTAACCAATGCAGCTGGATGAGCTCTGGACTTGTCATACGGAACCCTCAGATCTTCATTAAGCTGCTGCCCTATGTGAAAAGAGTTAAAAGCCTGTGCAAAATCGGGCACCGAGACGTAGCTGTAAGGCTGATTCTTGCGACACCAATACTGTTCTTGATCCTTCTTTGAGGTCACTTCTTGCAGAAAGTCTGCAACCCCCTTTCTCTCCGGGCATCTGAACCCCATATATTCAAAGAACTCAAGCACACTCTCACGAGGGCCCTGGTAGACGATCTCGCCATCAGAGAGGAGGATCACGTCATCAAAAAGATCGAAGGTCTCCGGAGCCGGCTGCAGTAGAGAGATGACCATGGTTATGTCATTGATGTGAACCATCTGCCTCATAAATTTCACAATCTGGAAGGTTGTGGAACTATCTAGCCCTGTTGAAATTTCATCCATGAAGAATGCTTTTGCTGGTCCAACCAACATTTCCCCTGCATTTATCAAGGCACTAACCATCATAAGTAAAATGTAGTAGTAGTAGTAGTAGTAATAAAAGTACAAGTTTTCAGACTGTTTCTTGAAATCAGTTTCTTTTTATCAGCATTCCTCCTAAAAACTGACTAAAACATACCGGTTGTAACACGCTTCTTCTGTCCACCAGAAATTCCTCTCCTCATATCATCTCCAACCATAATATCAGCACATATATCCAATCCAAGAATCTGTATAAAATCATACACACGTTAGGCTTACTCTTTCACAGTAAATGCTTAGAAGCAACAATGAAATGCAGACGAACCTTGAGCACATAATCCGTGATCAAACTAGTTTCTTGCCCCACTAAGGCTGTGGCCTTCATGAATGCATCAATCTCAGGATCAGGTTTGATTCCAGCTTCTTTCTCTCTTCTTGACAACTCCACAAGCATTTCATACCTCGTCCCGACTCCCAAACACCTACCGGAGAAATCCAATGTCTCGCGAACAGTCATCTCACCATGGTGAAGATCATGCTGGCTGATATAAGCACAGGTTCTTTGAGGAACGAACTCATGAAATTCATGGCCACAGTAGGTGATCTTTCCAGTCACCTGCTCACAACATTAAACATCAGCACACTTGCAAAAATTTTGGAAGCATTTAGCTTTTATTAATGCTGTGATTATTGGTGATAGAAAACTGCACACACCTTCATATCATCATCAGGCTTTCCTGCTAGTGCTTTGAGCAACGTAGTTTTCCCAGAACCCGGTGGTCCGAGAAGAAGCGTCATCCTGTAAACAAGCATTACACAATTTTTTTCATCAATAAAACACGATAAACAATTTCAAAAACTCAGAAATTAACCATTTGATTCTGTAAGCTAACCTTGATGGTCTCACAACTCCACTGACATTTCGAAGGATCTGAACCACCCTCTTCTTCGATGGAGAGAGCCCAATCATCCCCAAAGTAGCCTATCACACCATTCAACCATTATCAGTTACAGTAAAACTCCTCCGCATCACAAATTTCAAAAATCTAATACAGTAAGATCCAACTAATTAACTGAATCACACTGAATCGGACTCCAAATCTTAAAGATTTTTTCACTTCACAAAAAACACACACCTCCAATGTGTTGATGGTTGAATTGAGGAGAGTAGGAAGCGCTCTGGTTCCAACATACGCATCTCCCTCAATAGACAGATTCTGAAACCTCACTTCAATCTTCGGGATCTCGATCCCAACCCTAAATCCCCAAATAAATCACAATCAGAAAACCAATCCAACACCACAATCAAACAACAACACACACACAATAATGCGATTCAATACCTATCAGTTCTGTTCCTGAGCCTCTGGAGGAACTTCTCGTTGTCATCCTCCACAACTCTGAGAATGCTCTCCATGAGCTGCTTCTTGTCCTGCGACCCCAGATTGGCCACATCCACCTCGGAGTGGACGATCCTGCCATTGCTGACCACCTGCTGCAGCACGCCCTTGCGGAGGCGGTCGTACGTCGGGAGGCGCTCGATCGCCGCCCACCGCAGCTCCTCCTCGTCGTCCTCCGCCTGCCGCCGCGTGCTGCTCCGCATGAACACGTCCGGCGGGCCCTGCCACACGTCTCGTATGCTCTGCTGCCGCCAGCTCCGAGCGGAACTCGTCGACCGAGCTAGATCGTCCCCCGCCAGCGCCGCCGCCATTGCCGCTTGCTTCCGATGAGATTATCGTCGATATCTACTGACCTTGTTTGTCTTCGGAGAAGAAGATGTGAGTATGCAGGTTTGAGAAGGAAATGTGTAGGTTTTGATTTGCTAAAAGAATGAAAAAATGTGTGTGTGATTTGTTTTGTTTGCTTTGCAGGGGGAAAAATTGAAAATCAAGTAGCCATGCAGTTTCTCTCCCCCTCTCTTGATGAAAGTTGAAATGAGAGTTGGATATTTTTTCTTTGCAGAGAAATGTAAGCGAATATATATATGTGTGTGTGAGCGTGTGTGTTGAATTCAGCTGGTCAAAATTGGGCTACAATTACACTTTTTTAATTGAACATAGTGTTATGATACGGTGTTTTCGTTCCATGTGAACCGCTGTAAAGTAATTGGATGCATGATTACGCATATGCAACCTTTTTCTAAATATGGAAAGCTATTGAATTCTTACTCCATCTTCATTTTATTTTGAGATATTAAGTTGCTAATTTTTTATGACTATATTTTCCATAATAAATTTGAGAATCAAAATTCACACATTTCGCTACCTCCTCTTTGCCATTAACTCAACTCTCATAAATCAAATTCTCTCCGTGCTACAATAAGAATCACATTTTGCTATTTCAGTCTGTCGCATAATAAAAGTTATATTTAATTTTTACCATAAATGATATTTTGATCATATATTTCACTAACTCAGAATAGAACACAATTTTGCTAATTTTTTTAACTCATCATTCTTTATAATATTTCTTAAAATTAATGTTCACATCAAATATGACTCCTATTATGAGATAGCGGGAATAATAGAATGGGCATGTGTACAAGTCCCGGAAATGGACTCATCGCCGTAAGACTCCCCGACTAAATAATGTAAGATTATAAAAGAATAGAGTATAATCCCCTTTTGGTCCTTTACATATGGCCGATTTTTGATTTTGGTCCAGAACATTCACTTTTCAAAAAGTAAGTCCGAAACAAATGAAAAATGATATCGTTTGCATCCTTTTTTGACGGCACCGTCAATTCTCGACGGTCAACCGTCAATTAGCGAAAATTTGACCCGATTAGCTTATTTTAATTACTGTAGCTAATTTAATACTATTTTTTTTTTCTATTTTCCGCTTTTACATTTTTAAACCCTAAATTAAAACAATGAAAATACTATAATAATAAACAAATCCTAACATTCATTTCATTCAAATTTCTCCCCCCTTTTTCTCCAGCTCATTCTTCTTCTTCCGATGCAGCCGACGGTCCTTGTTCGGTGTGAGGCGGACGCGAATCGCTCGTTTCAGTCTTCTTCCTCTTCCTCGCATATGATTTTTTCACGTCGGTGAGACCTTCGGTGTAACGGTGGTTTGGGTACGGCGACTTCCAACTCATGGCAACCAACAATAATCGGTTGAAATCGGTCGGAACCGGGTGGCTTTGGTCGGAATCGGGCTTCTTCGTCGGAATTCAGAACTAGGGTTCTAAGATTCTTAGAGAGTGACGAGAGAGATGAAAGAAGAGAGAGAGATGTGTCGTTTGATTTTCCAACTCCATACTTAGTGAAAAATGTTGTTTGATTATTCATATTTAAAAATATTAAAAAATTTGAATTATTAGCAAAATAGTTAACATAATATTAACCAACTAATAATCTGAGATTAAGTCTAATCGGGTCAAATTTTCGCTAATTGACGATTGACCGTCGAGAATTGACGGTGACGTCAAAAAAGGATGCAAACGATATCAATTTTCATTTGTTTTGGACTTACTTTTTGAAAAGTGAATGTTCTGGACCAAAATCAAAAATCGGCTATATGTAAAGGACCAAAATAGTACTATACTCTAAAAGAATATACTCCGAATTTTAGGGACAATAGACACAGAATTTGTCTAATACTATTAACAATACTATTGGATATTTTAGCGGGCCCAATGGCAGACGCGGTGTGCTGTTATAATTAAAATAATATTTAAATATTAACAGTGGCAGTTATAGTTTGACTATTGTGGGGTAGTAAGCACGAGTCGGGTGGGGGGAGGTGTATTAGGCTGACGGCTGACCATATGTAGAAACTTCTTCGAAACGACCCCGTTTTGTGACTTTTAGAACGAAGCGTGGGTTGCGCGTGAATACGCAGTGTTGGTAGGAACTAGGACGGTCTCTTCACACTTGTTATTAAATTTGCGAATAAAATGTCACTTTTTGGTTTTTAAATTTGAAGATTATATGGAGTAGGAGATGCCATCTCAGGAATGGAAAGTGTTTTTTTATTGTTATTTATTTCATCTGAAACCAGGAAAAACAAGTGTGTGACTTATACAGATTTATTCAAACCCATCTAGATGGATATGACTATTTAAATGCATACTATAGCTAGGTCAACTTCATACACATAAATTGCGGTGATTCATAAGAAAATGTGTGATGGTGGGAATCCTTCACAACCCAAATTACTTCTTCAATACAAGTGGAAAATGTATGTAAATATTTTTATGCGTATTTATTTATTTTAATACTCAACTTTTGAACCGCCTATAAAAATATCATGAGTTGTATCTATAAATTCTAAACATTGATGTGTATGCAGAAGAGTATGTTGTAACTTGTAAGTTGTAACGTAACAAGGAATGTGGAACTAAGGATTTTAACATGTGACGGGTAGCTGAAATAAAGTGTTTAGTCACCTTGTAACCCAATTGAGATACTGTCAAAAAGTACTATACCTCTTTTTTTTTTATCAACGAGGTTAAATTCAATATATAAGGTATAATCACAAAAAATAATCTTAAAGCATCTTTCAGTGATAAATCTATAAGACTTACTTAAAAGTTAAAACAGTTACCATTCAAAGAGTGTATAGTACCTATTGCGCGCTAATGTAACCGTTGTTTCCTAATCAATACATAAAGAACAAATCAACGACATTATTAATACTAAATGCACAATTAGCCTTGTTTTCCAAACTAAAAAATTTAACTGGAAGAGCTTCATTACATTGTTTAAAACATTGGATCGGAGACCAAAATATTAGGATTTTGACCTTTGAAGAATTTCAAAAATATAATACTATCAAATGTTTTTAAACTTTACTCTATATGGGGTCATGAAAAAAAATGCTTCATAGTTACTAGTACAAATTTTCATGACTAGATAACAAAATTAAGATTGTGAGACTTCTACAAATGATTGACTGACTCTGTGCTGATGAGGTCAAGATTGTACTATAAAATTCGTTAAAAAATGATAAAACATTGCAAAGAAGATTGTATGATTTGTATCACAAAAACCGTTGAAAATTAATAGTATCTTGATGAAGTTATGTTTCTTGAAATATACTATATTCGTTTCTAACAAGACACTTCAAATAATTGCTTAATTTCAAAGAATTTGACCTTAGAAGAAACGATTGCTACATTTAGTATGACATTTTTATAGCTTTCTCTCCTTCTAGATGGTGGCTAAATTAATTTTCTCAACTTGCGTTATGCACCTTTTTTATTATATTATTATTTTATTTGCGTTAATATTCCAATGAATTATTCTATGATTTACATCATGCGATTCACGAGCCAGTTATGTTTTTATTTTATTAAAAGTCATTAAAATAAACTCTATCTTTGACCAATCAAGTTCGACAGCCTTTTTTTATATGGGTGACAACCCACATACACATAATGGAGTACTAATTAATTCGGATAGAATTGTATATAAACCTATACACTTAATTAGTTAGTTCATGAACTGGATATAACAAAATCCAATTAAGTTAATTTTCTTGATTAGCTAAAAGTTTTTTGAGTCCTCTCCTTATATTTAGCTAATGTTTGTTGTGACGTATGAGTCAACACGCTCAATGATACGATTGTCACCGGCAACATAAAGTATGACATGAGTATAAGTGTAACTGATAAAAGGGTGCAAACCCGGCGTTCCAACTACTGGCCCTCAAAAGAATGAATTATGGTGATATATAGCCGGCCGGAAACCGTTTGATAAGTCGAAAGATTTACACTCTGAGCATTATGCTATGAAGAAAGAGTTTAATACAAAAAATATAGTAATGTTTTGAATCAAGAGTATACTTTCTTTTGTTACAAACTCTGAGTAAATACTAATATGTATGCGTACCATGCGAATTTCTCGTCTGACTGTAATACTACCATTTTATACCATCCAACACGAATCTGGTCACTTAATTGACATATTACTTTTAAATGAAATCTCAATCATTTTCTGAAAAATTGAGAGCAAGGATCTTATCACTTATCTGATAAATTACTTCTAGATTAAATCTAAATCATTTAAAAAAAATGTAAGTAATATTGTAGAATTTTAATAAATTTCATTTAATGATATTTAGATATGTGACAGCCATCCTCAACTTAATTTCGTCTCTATCGCATGGCTGCTGATTTGAACAAAAACAAAAAACTAATTTGTGATGTTTCAGTAGAAGAAATCCAAAATGTCCTCTATTATTTTCTTTTGTTTTCAAATCAATATTAATTGCTGGCTGCCTACCAGGATAACTACATACACCAACATTTATTGCCATTTTGTTTGGCAATTAATCACTAATTTATTTTCTCGAACTAAATCTTGAAAGAATATGACTCATTTCAGAAAGTGGGTTATTATTATTTTTTCTTCTTTGAAGAAAAGTGGGTTAGACATTTCAAGTAGCAATCAGTATAGATATGCATTTTCTTACCACTAGTTCAATATCACCTTGAATTTTCCACAATTTTGGCAAAGTAGAAGATAGATAAATGGAAGATAAATGGCAAAAATACAGTAGTTGAACCATCACTACATTACACTCTTACCCGAGTGGGTTAGGATTCATGGAACAGGTGGAATCCCGTGTTGTTAATAGTCTATCGACCCCTTTGGCGGGGGCACTCCTCCCAAACTTATGGGCTTATTTGCCCATGTTTCTTAACTCAAGATTCCCCTTTCACAGTGGAAAAGAACCGTATTAATTAAAAGATTCAAGAAAAATAGATTAAACCGATTCTTCGAACTCTTTTTCAAAAAGTGCTGGTATTATTTTATTATTCTTGTTTATTACTTTTAACATGGACTTGCGTCTAAAATTCGACTTGGAATCAAGAAATTCGGTGCAAGTGCTATATAATTTAGGTAGAATGAAATTAATTAATTAATTATGGTGGAATCATAATTATATATATTGATGAAAGTGGAAAGAGTGCGACAAAAAGTGAGTGTAGTCTGTAGGCTTTAAAGCTGGAAATCCGGTAACGCATTTATTTAATTTGTGTTTTGATAATTCACCCTATTTTTCTACTCGAAAGAAAATAAATGTAGGGGGTTCACCATATTTGACTAAAACAAATGCTATAATAATTCAAACCTATTAGTATTACACTGGGAAAAATAAATGTTTTCCTCTTTAGTGGAGAACCTATTATACCCACACTAATATTGCTCAATAAGATGAATATGTCAAAATTCGAATTCAAATATGAATTACATTCAAGCAATTTTTGATATTCAATCTCTCTATCAAGATAGAACAATCTCAAGCAATTTTTTATATTCATTTTCTCTTTATCGAGATAGAACAAAGAAACAACTGTGGATGGTGATAATATTTTCTAAATTCATAACTTAGTTGAATTTTAATATTCTTCACATGTACATTTAGATAAGGCATGGTATGGACAGAGCATGTGACACTTCGTTAATTACATGTTGTTCATGAAAACATCAATAACATATGTGTAGCGTTATGGGGAAATTAAATTTATTTTTAGAATAGTGAATCATGTAACAAGATTGCAATGAATTAATGGGGCAGTCCCCACATATCTAGCATTATGGTATATGGAAACGTTATTCATGAAATCCTCAATAAATATGTGTAGCAGTATCGAGGAATTAAATTATAATTTATAGAATAGTAAATCATGTCTATTTTAATGAATTAATCAGAAACACTAACGAAGATTGGTCCCTTAAAAATACGTGGGCACACTCCCCACATATCTTATCTCTAGATATTTCCACAGCTTAAATAATTATGACTAAAAAATGTTTACGAATTTTACTAGTGCTATAATGGTCTCTCTCTCTCACATAAACGCAACTTCTTATTGAATATTGCCGACTGATGCAGTTAATTTAGAATATAATTAGTTATTGTTTGTTGGTTATCCCGCGGTTACCAGAGATAAGTACTTGCCGGACGTAATACAAGCCAAAAGAATGAATACAGAATGTAGAAACTAAACTGAAACAGAAATTACAACGTAGAAAATCGAAACTAATAAACCGTAGGAAAGATGTTTAGCCGAGTCGATTGGACCTTTTTATAGCAAGACGAGATACGCCCCGGTAGTGCTCTTCGAATTGACGTTTCGTCTCCAAAGATAAAACGGCTATCTGTTTGATGCAGCACCGCAATCGAAACGAGCTCCGGCGAACTGTCTATCTTTCTAGCTTGCAAATTTTTCACTATTAGCCTTTCTTAACATAGAAAAAAAATTACTATTAGTACTTATCAATCCTAGTAAAGTCAAGAAAATTTAATACTAGTAATACCGAAAATTATTGTCAGACACTTGCATAAATATTAATGAAAAGGGACCGGCGAGGGAGAAATTCTGGCCGAAGTCACGCTCTCATAACAGAAACATTTATCTTTGATTTTGATCATCTAACATGATGATTGATTGGTACAACAGTTTGAAGCTTATAATTAAATGCAACACCGTTTATTAGGTGTTTTTATTTGACTTTCCTTAGCTTCTCACATGGAAATATTCAATTTCCAAAAAGATATTTTTGAAACGTAAGTCCACATTGACATACTTATATGGAGTACATAAATAAATTTTTTATCCACTCGTGAGGTCTTTTAATTCCTTATTCTAAATAGACCTTCACTAACAAAATAAACTATCCTAATTCTATTAAAATTTGTACCTTGACATTGTCAATGAATATTTACAATTTGTGAATAGTTTACAACTGCATTCTTCCTTCTAGAATATTTCTATCATTCTATGTAGGAGTAGTACTTGGTAAGTTTGACCCTCTCTAAATCTTTCTATATAACCAAACCTCACCATGAACAAAACATCCTATGAAGAGCTTAAAGCTCAAGGATTTCGAAAATTTAGTACTCTATTCGGCTTATTTAAAGTGATATATTTTTCATTTTAGAATATTTCATTCAAAACGATACATTTAAAAAAAAATGAAACATCACTATTTTTACTTGATTATGTTTTATGCGTCATTTGCTCTCTACATAACACACTAAACATAAGACTGCATAAAATTTCGTATAAAAAAATGAATGCTTTGCCAAGGGAGTAATAACTTTTATATAATTTATCAATAGAAAATGATTTTTATTTTTATCATACAATGATAGAACTATTAGTATCAATTTATTGTTCAAGAAAGAGCAAAACAAGTATTACTACTGTACTGAGTAATGATGGAATACAACGAAATTGGGCCGGGTTAAGTCTAGCGCCCAAAACAGATCATTTGTTCGGGCCCAACAAACAACAAAGTGGATCCGTACCCGGATTCTGGAGCTATCCGGATAACATCTTCGCTTTTACTTGATCAACTCTGCAAATTTCAATTTTCGCTTTTACTAGATCAACTCTGCAAGTTTCAAATTTCGCAATTTTGCTTGGGAATTTAACGCTTGAGCTCAGGTAAGTTTAAGTATTGTTTATATTTTGCTAAGAACTTTTGATTTCTGAGGTTTTTGCTGCTCAAATATACTCCATTTTGTTTGGCGTGTTGTTATTTTCATGTGTGAATCCGCAATTTATCTTCCCTGTGTATTGGATGAAGATCTCTGAACTGGAAAATATTTTTCTTAAGAGATAGAGACTAAACATTTTTGGATTAGAGAATACTGTGATAAATTTTTCAAGCCGCGGTGGAATCGAATAAACTGTTTGGTGCAAATAAATCTACTTGCTTGGGTGGTTAGATTGTGATTTGTGATTCTTCTGTTAAGAAGAAGAAGAATTAGTTCTTCATCAAAGCGATTGGATGATAAACCTGTTGACTTTGTTCAGAACAAAGATAAGTATTAATTCATGTTGAATTATTGAGTTGTTTTTTTAGTTATCCAACCGAGCTTTTGAGTTTGGGATTGCGATGAAAAATTACCAAAAATCCCCAAAAGTTTAGCTGAAATTAGGTCATCTAAGTCTGTTTGCAGAGGAATTGAATAGCTTGATAATATTATGGAAATTTCTCGAAACCAGACATAGAGATTTGTGATTTCACAATTCATTATGGTGTATAAATGAACCTCACTTTGCAGATAGATTTAAATTGATCATCTTTCGAAATTAGCTCATCTAATGAGTGAGTCTGTGTGCGGAGGAATTGATGAGTTTGATAATGTTGTGGAAATTTCTAGAAAAAGAACTGGATTTGTGATTCCAGCAACAATTTTCTACGGGGATCCATGCGGATAGCTTCAAATTGCTTGTCTTTCGATTTTCTGCAGGATGTCTTCGATTGAGCCACCCTTCAGGCCAAGAGAGAAGATCTTCGAAAAGCAGAAGCATTTCCAGAGCATACACAAGCACACTTATCTGAAAGGACCATTCGATAAGATCACCTCAGTCGCTATCCCTGTTGCTTTGGCTGCCACTTCTCTCTTTCTCATTGTAAGCCCTCGTTCGATAGTTTTTCTCCATCTTTTAACCGGGTGTAAAGTCTCCTCGTCTCTTTAATCAAATGCAATGCCTCTTTCTTTCCCTCGTTTGATAGGGGAGAGGAATCTACAATATGTCTCATGGAGTTGGGAAGAAGGAATGAGAATTTGTCTGCTTTGATGATTCCATCCTGCAAGAGCTTTGCAGGCTAGTTTTTCTTATCTTGCATATGCTTTGTAATTTCCGAACTTAATACTGTTGATGTTTCATGGGATTGGTGAATGATACTTGCTTTGCTGTGATGATTTGATGTTGAAAGATCTTTGCTTGCTTTGTTTTTCTTATCTTGAATGCTTAGTAATTCCTGAATTTGGTAGGGTTGATGCAACTTCCTTGTCATTTTTGTGTTGTTTGGTTATGCTTGCTTAGCATTTATCTAGCCTTGTGCATAAATAAGTAACGAAAGTTGTCTAAAAAATACTCAATAAAATTTGATCAAAGTATGGGTTGTCCACTTGTCCTGCCGGAAAATCATGAAATTTAACATTATTTGCAATTATCCTATATATTCATGATGTACATTGTTGATATAACACATACATGTTTCAAATTGGTGATGTGAAACATAAGCGTGTTGTCACATAATGTGAAGATGTGTATTGGAATATAAACCAAATTTCAGCTTTCGCATTCGATACAATTTCACGTTTGTTTCACCCAAATCAAAGCTCGTGAGATAATCACGAACAATGTTAGTAGTATTATGGTTTTTTTCGACCGAATTTTAAAGTTGTGGGATGACCAGAATTAGACAAGTTTTTTCGGCAATTTGGCCAAGATAAAAATACTTGACTATTGTGTATTGTTATCATTGACAAACATTCAAAGAGTAAATCTGGAAAGTCTGAGTTTAGAGCTTCTGCGAAACAATGTTTTCCAATAGGGACTCGCATGCGTCTTCGAGCAAATCCAAAACCTACGAAAAATGCACGCCAATATCTTCATCAATGCATGCCACATGTATGTTTATGACATCATTTTATTAAGTTACCTTCTCGAAACCTTGTGGTCCACCATAGTAGGGGTCGGGAACTTGGGTTTCATCGTGCCTCTTGCAGAAAGAACACATCAAGCGAACCTGCAAAATTGCGAGAAACCATCAAAATCAGAAATAAGATAGCTGCTGCGGGTTCTCATAAACGTAGAGCGGGACTATGGGACCTTGTCGGCCGCGTCTTTGGGTAGTGTCTCTCTGTGTCTCCACCTCTCGAATGCACCTAGTATATCCTCTTTAGGCCAACAAAATTTTCAGTAAGTTGAAATTGAATTCATCATATATGTAAGCATCATCAATTGATTTCCATTTTATATGAGTGATTTACCTCTGTTTTGATTGTCCATTGCAAGAATAAGATCAAAATCCCTAAAATCTGATGGCTTTATCGGCCTTGATATAGAAGTTATCTCAATTCCACGCTTTTTTGAAGATGCCCTCATTCTTGGATCTGCTTGATCACCCTTGACTCACCATAATCATGCAAAAGAATTAGTACAATTAATTCCAATAATTATACTATAAAATACTTCAAATATAATTAGTTAATTATGAAAAAAATAATTTTCTCATTATATTAACTTTTAGATATCAGATAACTGATTAAAGCAAGGACAACAATTCGTTAAATTCATCTCAATAATTATACGGATTATTACTTTTTCAGTCTCATTTAAAGTAGTAGTAGCATAAACAATTAATTTGAATTATAAAAAAAAATACTAATTTCAAGCATTTGACGATAGCAAATGTGGAAGAAACTAGCTCCACAAAATCGATTATGATTGGATATGCAGATCTATCATCTGAAGAAATCGAGAATCGAATACCTCATGGTAGTTGATGGTGCCGGCGGAATCGATGCGGAATTTGGAATCGAGGCCCCTCTCCTTGACGAGGTGCCGGAAAACGCCTTCCGCGGCGGGGCTCCGGCAGATGTTGCCGAGGCAGACGAACAGAACCGAGAATGGTCTGCTCGGCGGCGCGTCGCCGTCTGCGGTCGGAGGCATTGACGCCGCCGCGAGTACTCTCGTGGATTTTATGGATGGAATTGGATGTTTAGGTGAATGAGTATTTGACAGAAATGGTTGGAATTTACGGTGGAGGAGAGGAGCGCGGCGACGATTTGGTGAATTTTGGGCGATTGGAGATGAGTGCGTGGGTGCGTGCAGAGTGTTCATCGAGGTTTTGTTGATCGAATTTTAATGGCGGATTTTGCTATCTGCAGCTGAATGGTTGTATCTTTTTCGCTCGCTTCTTTGATTTTGTGTGTATTTATAAAAGAATGAACTACATAAATGGTACATAATCTTTCACTTTCGCACGTTTATATGATCTTTATTTTATATCATTTTTTATATCTATAAATCACATTTTTGGTATCTGATGCAATTTTCTTTCCAAAATACCCTTTGAACAAATATATTTTCTCATTTATATCATAGAGGGTATTTTGGTCATACATAAAATTAATAACAAAAGTGATAATATCTTCTTTATTCTCCTCATTCTTTATACTATTATTATTAATCAATATTAATATTATTATTTTAATGTTATAGATTAATAATTAATTTATTTTTAATATCATTCAAATATACTCAAATATAATTTTAACTAAAATTATATTTCATTATTATAAATATTATTGTTATAATACTAAATTAATAAATAATTATAATATAATTATATAAATTATGAATCATATAATAATAATAATAATAATAATAATAATAATAATTTTACATTAAATTAGTAACTAATCAATATAGCCTTAATAAAAATTTAACATGGTGAATTGTATTCATAATGATATAAAATAATTTAATAAAAAATATTTAATTAATTTAATTACTTTAAATAATTAATTTAATTAGGTATTTTATTTTTTATTTATATTATGAATGCAATTAGATGTATGTATAGAATAATAAAAAGAAATAATAAAAAGAAGAAAAAAGAAAAAAGGAAGAAGAAACATAAACTAAGGAGAAAAAAGAAAGGAAGATAAAATACTAAAAAGAAAGAAGAAAATAAAGAAAAAAGAAAGAAGAAGAAACTAAAGAAGAAAATGAAAAATAAGGAAGAAAAAATAATCATATATTTGGAGTACTTTTTAATTAAAATTTCCAAAAATATCCTCTATGGAAAAAAATCACATATTTGGTACCTAGGGTTATTTTTGTCACTGAGTACTAAAAACGATATAAAATAAAGATCATGTACCATTTATGTGCGAAAGTGAAAGATGTGTCATTTATGTAGTTCACTCTTTATAAAAATGGTACTACTAGTTATCTCCAGTGGCGGAGCCAGAGGCACAAACTACCATTAAAATTTGTTTAGTGTGTTCAGTGCTAACGGCATGGAAACATGAGCAATTTAAAAAGCCACGCGTGAAAAATGGATGATGAGAAAATAATTAGAAAATTAATTAGTGACTTAAAAATCAGAATTAAAAGTCTAATTTGGTTAAAATTGGATTAAACCTGTTGACTATTACTCCCTCCGTCCCCCATTAGGAGTCACACTTCCGTTTCTGCACTCGCTTTATAAAAATGATAATAGATAGTTAAAGTGGATAAATGGTAGAGTAAGAGAGAGAATAATGCAGACAAGACTTTTCTCTACATTATTCTTTCTCTTACTTTACCATTTTTCCACGTTAACTATTTATTATCATTTGTATAAAACGGGTGCAAAAACGGAAGTGTGACTCCTAATGGGGGACGGAGGGAGTATAAAATTAACGGAGGACCAATTGTAATCCGATTTGAAATATGTAGGACCAAAAAATCCAAAAGATAAAGTTTAGGACCAAAATCGTAAAAAACCATATGTTCAGGACCAGTTTTGACCTTTACTCTTATTTTTTAATATTTTACTAGTTTTGAATTTACTTGGACTATTAATAAAACATAAATAACGTCAATCTATTAAATAAAATTTCCTAGGTTTACTTAAACAAAATTGCAGCTCGGCACTGCTTCTTCTCCTTTATCGTCTTTTCCAAACTTATGTAATTTTTCTTCTTCTTTTTCAATTTTCTCATGAAGTTTTTTCTCTTCACTAAAACTATTTTAACTCTGCCCTAATATGTTTTATTATAATTCTCTTCCTCATTTCTCTTCCATTGATTGGGACAAAGCAGCCATAGCGTGGGGTCAGTTATAAGAGCATCTCCAACCATTTACACTAAACTCAAACCTAAAAGAATATTCCTCACCCACTAATTTTTTATACTTTTCAATGACACCTATATATTTTATCTAAATTACATACTAACCTTATGACAATTTAGCAATATCATAAAATAAATAATACTGTATAATATAAGATTTATTAATTAATATAACTAAATATGAAATCTATTATTCATTGAATAATAAATTACAAAATTTAGAAAATTTAAATACAATAAAAATACTATAGAAAATATTACAACGTACACGTAAAGTAACTAAAACTCAAATTAAAATTCATTTAAAAATTTAATTTAATTATCAGTCTTCTGTTTTGATTTTATTTATTTGGGCTTATGTTTCTCTATTATAAAATTTCTATATTATGCATCGTTTTTTATTAAGTACTTATGTTTAACTATTTTTCGGTTATGATAGCATATTTGATTTGAATATAGTAATGTATGTATAGTATTCACTTACTAACTAATAAATTAATAGTTTCCATAGGTTTTATTTGTACCGTTATTATCTACTATTTAATAAAATTGGCGGTTTAATAGTTCCATAGTGGAATAAAGCGACGGCTCATTCTTAGTAAATAGTAGTAATAGATTATTTTTTCCAATTATATTGAATAATATAATATTAATTTGGGCCAGTCCATTATTTAATAATTAAATAAAATATTAATAAGATTAGATTTGGTTAATTCATATTTTCTACTTCGCCGCTTTCTTCTTCTCCCTGTAAGTTTTCTTTTTCACTGTATTTTAATTTCTCTTCCTTCTCTTCTTCTATTATGATAAATATGAATTGATTTGGACTTGAATGCAATAACTCAAACTATAAAAAATGTGTTTGGTATACTTTTAGTGCAAACCTAAAGATATGTATTTTTTCTTCAAAAACCTATAATATGATTGGTTTTGCAGTACTATTGGAGGATATTATTCCACTGCATTTTAGGTTTTGCAATACTGTTGGAGATGGTTTAAGAGTACAAATTTGGGTTGTTTGTTAGGATTAATCTGGGTTTTCGTTTTTTCAATATAGGAGTATAAATTTAGTTCGTTTGTTAGGATTAAATTTGGTTTTTGTATCCGGCAGTATCAAATTGTTAATGATTTTTAATTTTTATCAATTATTATTATTTTAGCCTGAAAATATATTTTAAAATTTTTTATTTCCCTTTCTTTATCTTTTCTTTTTCGTTAAATTATAAATAATTACTGTTATTTTAGCCTGAAAATCTATTTTAAAATTTTTTATTTCCGTTTCTTTATCTTTTCCTTATTTATACTTGAAAATTTTATTTCCCTTTCCAATTATCTTTTCCTTATTTATTTGTCTTTACAAGGGATTAAACCGTCGCTTCCTTCTTTAAACCCGCCGCTGCCGCCTCACCTCCTCCTCCCTTAAATCCTTCGCCGCAGCGTCGCTTCACCTCCTTTCACAGAGACACCTTTCACAGAGACAAATAATGAAGCCGTCACAAAATTCTAACGCCGTTGTTGGACTGAATTCAAGGTTTGAATTCATTTACTATTCTTAAAATTTGATCGGTGGTTTGCGCAAGTCAATTTTGGTTACTGATTTGTCGATTTTGGATGAAAATTAGCTCGGAGATTGGTGGCGGTGACTTAATCATATTGCCGCCTAAGAAAATGAAAGATAAGAAAGGGAAAAGTCAGGTTAGTTTTAGTTTTAGCTTGTTTTTATGATTTGGTTAGTTTAAAGTTTTGATTTTTATTTAATTTTAATATTGGGTGTTGGAATAGCTCAATGTGAGGCAGCAACCGAAACTAAGTAAATCTCAGAAAAGAAAGCTAAAGAAGCTTGAGGTATGTGTATTTAGAAGCTTGAGTGATTCTATTACTATTGTTTGTTGTTTAATTGGACCTTTTGCTGTGTAGGAAGAGAAAGAAAAGGAACTCCTTATGTCAAAAAGCATTGAGACATTGGAGTAAGAACATTGATTTCAGGCCTTCTTAGGATTGCTTATAATCACATTGATCGGAGGCATTGGGTGTTAATGGGGTTTGGTTTGTGTTTTCAGGAAATACAAGATCAAAGATGATGTTTTTTCACTCATGTGGTCTTCAAGGAACTTGGGGCAGGTATTCCATTATCTGATAATCTGATTAGTATGTTCTGTTTGATGTAGTAAGGGCTCTTCGAATTAATAATATAATATTCCCATTGCAGGTTGAGACTGTTCGTGAGAAACGGAGAAGAGAAGTTGAGTTTTCGAAAGCTGGTTTGGAACTCCCACATGCTGAAAAGGCTCACACTAAAAGGAAAAGAGATGTTGTGTCTCACAATGATGATATTGAAGTGTCTGAGGATGATGTCTGTTTGCCGGATAGAAATGTGCATTCAGATGTCAATATGCAATCGTTGAGTGATGAACCTGATACCTCTGATAGACGAGTTGGTGATTCATTCGAAGAAGTGGCCAACGGCAATACTCAACCATCATTGCCAGGATCTGAGGAAAAATCAACTGAGTCATGCCAAAATGAAGAAGTCATGAAGCCTAAGGTAGCTAACTATATTTGTTTCTGAAGTTGTGAATTGTTTTACATATAGGAAGTAAATAAAACAACAGCATGCTTGTTTCTATGTTTCGTACAACATATTGTCCTCTTGCGTTATTTGTGTCCTCATTTTACAACTACATGTACTCCACTCACAATGACTCTAGCTTTACCTGTTTCTTTGATTTACAACTACACGTACTCTACATTGTAATGACTCGTGCATATCTTGGACAGGATGTGATGGATGAAGATCCAATTTACAATCGTGAAGGTGAAAATAACCATAGCAACTGTAATTCATCGAGAAATCATGTTGCTCCAACTGTGGTTCATGTCTCAAGACCTAAGGATGTTGAAAAGCAAAGGATGGGTCTGCCCATAGTCATGATGGAACAGGAAATAATGGAAGCTATAAATGAGAATATCAGTCTCATTATATGTGGTGAAACTGGTTGCGGAAAAACAACCCAAGTTCCTCAGGTTAGCCATGTTTCAAAATTTGTTTGTAACATGAATTTCTTGGTGGAACTTCTTTTACTTATTGCAAATATGGAAAACTTTCAGTTTCTTTATGAGGCTGGTTTTGGTTCGCGTGGTTCAAACACTGGAGGTGGCATTATTGGCGTCACCCAACCTCGCCGAGTTGCAGTACTTGCAACAGCCAAGCGGGTGGCTTATGAGCTTGGGCTTCGATTCGGGAAGGAGGTGGGATTTCAAGTAAGGCATGACAGAAAGGTTGGAGAGAATTGCTCAATCAAATTTATGACTGATGGAATTTTGCTTCGGGAAGTGCAGGTTTGTTTTCATGCTTTACAAAATGAATTGTTCTAGCAGTTTTATGAATGTGAAAGTTAAGTAGATTTTCTGACTGATTGTAATGGTGATTTTTTTTTCACTGCAGAATGATTTTCTGCTGAAGCGATACTCAGTGTTAATATTGGATGAGGCTCACGAGAGGAGTCTGAATACAGATATTCTCATCGGGATGCTTTCTCGGGTTATCCAAGAGCGTCAGGTAACAACTCTCACCTATTTGAACTTTATGTTGTACTTGTTCCCTTCTTGCATATGTTTAGATGGCTTGCTTCTTTATTTGTGCATGGCAGAGGGAATACGAGATGCAGATGAAGAGAATTCTTGCCGGGGAAACTATTGAATCTGAAAATAGGATATACCCGTTGAAGCTTGTGCTCATGAGTGCTACTCTACGCGTGGAAGATTTTGTGTCTAATACAAATATATTTCGCAATCCTCCACCAGTGATTGAAGTTCCAACTCGACAGTTTCCAGTGACCACACACTTCTCAAAGAAGACTGAAATTGTTGATTACATTGGCCAAGCTTATAAGAAGGTTCTATCAATTCACAAGAGATTGCCACCTGGGGGTATTCTTGTTTTTGTAACTGGGCAGAGAGAGGTCGAACTTCTTTGTCAAAGGTTACGAAGAGCTTCTAGAAAGCTAGTTGAAGACAAGGCTTCAGCCGTATCTGTAGAGAAACCACCCGAAGAAAATGATATGAAAGAGATAAGTGAGGCATTTGAGTTCCAAGGGAGTTCGGGTCATGAGATAACTGAGCGCTTTAATTCTCACATGGAGGAAGATAATGAAGATTTTCCAGAAGACGCATCTGATGCATCTTATGACTCGGAAGAAGAAAGTGATCTGGAGTTCTTTAGTGATGGTGAGAATCAGACGAAACCTGATTCTGAAGGCGATATTTTGGGAGAAGAGGGAACTCTTACATCACTGAAGGCTGCTTTTGAAGCATTATCGGGGAAAAGAGTTTCTGATTCCAACACCAAAGGCAAAGATGTTCCCGAGACCCCTGAAGGCGGGTCAGATCCGTCCCGTTCCCTTTCTGAACGAGATGACAAAGATAAGGGATATTCCCCTGGTAAACTGAATGTGCTACCACTTTATGCGATGCTTCCTGCATCATCCCAGCTTCGTGTTTTTGAAGATGCTAGGGATGGAGAGCGGCTTGTTGTAGTTGCTACTAATGTGGCTGAAACCTCTTTGACGATTCCTGGAATAAGCTATGTTGTCGACACTGGAAGAGAAAAGGTGAAGAACTACAACTCTTCGAGCGGCATGGAGACATATGAGATACAGTGGATAAGCAAAGCCTCTGCAGCTCAGCGTGCTGGAAGAGCCGGAAGAACCGGCCCGGGACATTGTTATCGCCTCTATTCCTCAGCAGCCTTCAATAACTTATTTTCTGATTTTTCAATTGCTGAAATATCAAAGGTGCCGGTTGATGGTGTTGTCCTCCTTTTAAAATCCATGCATATTGGCAAGGTATGTTGCTATTTATAGATTGGTTTGATTTTTATATTTAGTTTGAACATGTAAGTAAACTCCACGTTATCTATCATTTCAGGTTGCAAATTTCCCTTTCCCCACACCTCCAGAGACCGATGCTTTGATTGAAGCAGAACGTTGTCTGAAGATTCTTGAAGCGTTGGATGAAAATGGCAGACTGACAGCTCTGGGGAGGGCCATGGCTCGGTATCCAATGGGTCCTCGTCATTCCAGAATGCTTCTCACGGTTATTCAGATTATGCAGAAGGCAAAAAAGTGTGCCCGAGCAAATCTCGTTTTGGCCTATGCAGTTGCAGCAGTGGCGGCTTTAAGCTTGACAAATCCTTTCCTTCGGCATTTTGAAGACATTGGAAACAACGCAGACGGTAAAAGCCATGCTGAGGAAGCTGATTCTAAAGCAAGCAAGAAAGCTTCAGAGAAAGAAGAAAAACCGAGGAAAAAGCAACAGAAACAAATCGCCAAAGCTTCTCGTGAAAAATTCGCCAACCCTACTAGCGATGCTCTAACTGTTGCGTTTGCGCTTCAAAGCTTTGATCTTTCTGAAAACCAGTCAGAGTTTTGTGATGAGAATGCTCTACACTACAAGACCATGGAAGAAATTTCCAAGCTGAGAAAGCAGCTTGTGAAACTAGTCTTCGCCTCGCATGATTCACAGCAGGACTTCTCCTGGGCGCACGGAACTATCGAGGATGTAGAGTCTGCTTGGATGGTTTCCTCGGATAAGCATCCTCTTCAGCTGAACGAGGAGGAGATATTGGGCCAGGCTATCTGTTCCGGCTGGGCTGATAGGGTTGCGAAGCGCATCAAAGGAGCTTCACTTTTGGCAGAGGGAGACCGAAACACGAATGCAGTCAGATACCAAGCTTGTATGCTGAAAGAAACCGTCTTTCTTCACCGGTGGTCGTCCATCTCTAGATCTGCACCCGAATTTCTCGTATACAGCGAGTTATTGCATAGTAAGAGGCCATACATTCATGGAGCCACTAGCGTGAAACCGAATTGGCTTCCTGAATTCGCTCGGGTATCATGTAGTTTCTCTGCGCCGCTCTCAGAGCCAAAGCCTTATTACGACGCTACAGCTGATCAAGTCATGTCATGGGTGGAGCCGACTTTCGGCCCACATCTCTGGCCGCTTCCTCTGCACGGCCTGCCTATCAAAGATGATTCCACGAGAGTCGCTGTGTTCGCCTATTCGCTGCTAGAAGGCCAAATCTTACCGTGCCTGAAAGCTGTCCGGAAATTCATGGCAGCCTCCCCTGCAACCGTGCTGAAGCCAGAGGCGTGTGGGCTGAAACGCATTGGCAATCTGTTGAGTAAGTTAAACAAGAAAGGAAGAGTAATCGACACTCGTGCTAAACTAGGAAAGATGTGGAAGGAAAATCCTAGATTTCTCTTCCCAGAAATCCAAGATTGGTTTCAAGAAGGATTTTTCAACCGGTTCGAGGAACTCTGGGAGGAGATGCACAAGCAAGCTTTGGGAGATCCCAAGCAAAGGTTGAAGAAAAAGGCCAAGAAATTGAAAAGAGAGGTATTATTTGCAGTTGAATATTAGCTTATTATTTATGGTGTTACTTATAACTACTTAGGGGTTGTTTGGTTAGCTTGAAAATGCTTGAAAATGAACTTTTTAAACCACTGTTTAGGATGAGCAGTTCATATTTTTAACTTATATTCGATAACAACCGTTATTTTTTTCATGTTTTATACTATTCATCTGTCATAAAGCTGATATGCTATGTTGGTATTGCTCATTTTCTTGCATTGTGTGATCTTCTATTGGTGCTTGGATCAAAATCCACTTCACTGAGAAGGCTGTTAATCTTTCAGGAGCAAAGAAGATGATCTCGAGTGGCTGTCGTGCCAAGGTTGGGTAGGTTGCTGGAGATGGGAGAACTGAGAAGCCAGTGTTGAAGGCTGGAAATGCCGGAGTGAAGAAGAACTCATGGCCCAAGGTTCGTAGTGTTGCTATGAATCCCCACGGTGGTGTTAACCGATCAACACATTGGTCATGCCACTACAGTTTGTCGCGATGCACCACTGGCCAAAACGTTGCTCTTATCGCTGCCAGAAGAACCGGTCGTCTCAGGGCCAAGCTGCTGGCCTGCTGCTAAAGCTGAGATGGCCTAAGAATTCTTATCTTGTTCTCTGCTTTATATTTGAATTTGCAATGTTTTGTTGAGGTTAACACTAAATTTTGTTTGGATTACCGAGTTTTGTATACTATTGCATTGTTTTCATATGGTTTATTTTTTTAAGTCATAACTATAATTGTGCTTAGCCTTTCAAATTCTTTTTACGGTTTAGTTCCTCCATCCACATTTATTTGACCACAAAAAAAAGAACAAAAACTTAAGAGGATTTAAATTTTAAATATACTGTTTTTGTTATTTCAATTTTTTCTTTCTGTTTTCAAGTAGGGCAAATTGTTTGGAAAATAATCAAGTTTGGTTAATTTCTGGTGAATCGTGCAATTTTCAAAAGCCTATATGGTGGAGAGCAGCAACTCAAAAGTGCGTAGCCACGTTTAGGCCAAGGAGCGCTAAACATGGAAAATATTCCTAGATAAGGTTGTTCCATGATGAAAGGTAGCTTGCCCCATCGTTATCACAGATCTCGTTATCATATGGTTCTTCATCACAAAAACACAAGGAATCCCCCAAACTATACAAGCAACAATTGAAATCATCTCTATTTTCAGAATTCATGGACTTCACTGGCCAGGAAAAGTGCTGAAACGTTATGTCTCAACATCAAAATAACAAAAGAAGGGATCTCCCCGGTTTTTGAAACTAACCAATAGAGATTGCCATTAACAAATACACCAAAAGAGGAGCCGCCGTGAGCGCGATCAAATGAGAAGGTAACACGTCTCCACGAACATCCCGTTTCCAGAGTTAATACATAACATCCGTACTCCGAGTTAAGAAGGGCAACCTTGTACTGTCCACTTATTCTGCTCACTCCAAGTCCATAATGAACTCGGCTCCGAGGAGACGGGGGCCGTTGAGCTCAACAAATTCGCGGGTGATCGGATTACATACATAAAGATGATCATCACTCTAAAGATTATGTCCTAAAAGAAGCAAACCATTGGCCGAACCAATTATCGATGTTGCTCGAGGGAAATTGAACTTGGCGATTGGATCATGCTTGTGCTTGGCTTCCAATTTGGAAAAATTGAACCAATTTGAAGCCGTCAAGGGAATGTCTTCATCCAATTTGAAAACACAGAATAAATTTGAATCAGAACCATCCTCGTCCATGACAACTAGGGCAGGGGCAGATTCGGAAAAACCGAGCTTGAGAAAATCGTCACTCTTAATCAAATCGCGCCATGACTTACAAACGCATTTACAAATTGCGATGTTTCTAACCGAGAGTCTCAATAGGATGTCGATGACGATTTCCGATTATAGGTATCTCCAATAATCTTGTTTCATCTTTCCTTCACCCTCTAGCTTTCCTTCTAGTATAATTCTATCACATAAACTATATGATGCAAATAAAATATGAATCAAACACGATTTTGAGAAAGAAATATGTTCACATATTACCATATAAACGTGGATACAAAGAAATTAAATATCTAAGGAAATAAATCAAATTATAAGAATAAGGCAATATGTTCTAGATTTCTAAATATGCATATTACCATATAATCCATAGGAGGAGGAGGAGATGATCAAAGTATAACTAATCTTAAGTGCATAATTAGAGAATAAGAATTTAGTTCACTATAATTTATAGTGAAGTATTTACTTCCAGAAATATTTAGTTCACTACAATGGCATTTTGGTTCACTCCGTGTTTTCAAATTCGCGTTGCCTTTAATTATAGTGAACTAAATTAGTGGACGTTGCTCTATTCTATCACAAATACTAACTTATACACCCTCGAATTTTAAAATTCAAATTCAAGTTATTTTCTATCATTTTTATTTATAACGCTAGATAAAAAATTGTGTCTATTTGTATGAAAGTTTACCGTGATTAACTCTATTTTTCTATTTGGAATAGGGTTTGGACATATTGTGCTCAAGGGTTTCGACATTGGGAGTCCAGGCTTCACAGCAAGGAATTTTATTTTTTACCGTTCGATCAGATGTATTAACTTTTTATTAACTGTTTAATAGAAAATTAATTTGCAATAAAAAATATAAATTTTAATTATGTAGTAATTTTTAGTATGTAACTAATGCAATTTTTGGAAATTTAATTATGCGATTTTAGTGCTTTTAATTTTCAAACTCTATAAATACCAACGTATTTTCAAACTCTCTGAATATGATATAATTAGAATTAAATTCATAGACAAATAGTTGAAAAACAGAAAAGTTTATTAAATGTTGAACTTATATATACTAATAACAGTAGCCTCTTGAGATTTTTGGTAGATAATTTAAATGGATCAATAATATTAGGTTAATGATAAAAAACAATCATCAAAAGTAAATTATAATGAACGAACGAAAAAGGACAACCTTGTGTTGTCCACTTATTTTGCCTACTCCAAGTCCATACAAATTGGGTATGGAGGGGATCTGGCCCACGGATTTCAACAAATTCACGGGTGATCGAATTGCATGCATAAAGAGGATCATTAGTTAAACAACCTTCCAAAAGAATCAAACCAATGGCAGAACTAAGTATATTAATCGTGTTTGAGGGAAATTAAACTTGGTGATTGGATCATGTGTGCTTGTGATTGGCTTCCAACTTGAAAAAATGAAAACAATCTGAAGCCGTCACGGGAATGGAGTCGTCCAATTTAATTTGAAAACACTGAACCAATTTGAATCATGGCTGAGCATCGAGACAACTAGGGCAGGGGCGGATTTAGAAAAACCCAACTTGAGAAAATCGCCACTCTAGCTCAATCAAATCGTGCCATGGTTTGCAAATGCATTTGCAAGTTGTGATGTTTCGAAGAGAGAGTCTCAATAGGATGTTGATGAAGATTTCTAAGGTAGTATTCTCCACAAATCTTGATCAATTTTTCCTTCACCTTCTAACTTTCTATCACATACACTATATGATACTCCTACTAACAAATAAAATATGAATCATAGACGTTGTGTTAATTAGGTTTAGGACATAGTGTGCTAATGCGATGTGATCTCTTTAAGTTAATTAGCTCAATTTAGTTAAGTTTATTAATTTATAGAATTAATTGAAACTTACCAAAAAACTAGTCTCGGAATCCAATATAATTTAATCACGCATTCTTGCTATGCATGTTCTGAAAGCGCATACTCCAAATAAAATATTGGTTCTCGTTTGTTATTTCAAATTTTCTTTCTGTTTTCAAATAAATTTTTGACAGTACAAATTCCGGAAAATCAAACAACTTTGGTCAATTTTGGCTAATTCTGCAACTTTAAAAAAGCCGACTATATAACTATCTTTAAAAAAAAATTCAATTTTTTTATGTATACTCCATTTTTGTGCAATATTTCTACCAAGAGTACCCACCAGAAAATTGCTAAAGACATACTTACTATAGATAAAAAATGAAACACGTAAGAAACAATATTTTTAGGCCATGAAACAAATTAGGAATTTTGCCAAAGTTATGATATACTTAACCTATTTACACAAATTAAAAATATTGACTATAAATTGATCAAATTTAGTATTTTTTTTGACAATTTGCTATTTTTATAATAAAATTGTGATTTCAAGCTTTAAATACTCTCAAGTGTTAAGAAGACAATAATAGATACACGATATTACATGTTATAATTTACAAGTACAATAGCTATTAATTAATGTTGTAGATGTTCAGTAGCAATTTGTAGAAAATACAGTACTACATAATTCATAAAAGAAAAATGTTTATCACTATAAAAGCATGATATGTTATTATTTCAACTTACAAGTACTTTTGCAATTAATATTGCCCGTGTTCTTGGCAATTTTCTAAAAACCATATATGCTGTTATTACAAAAATTACAATTTATAATATATACATGCTTATCACCTTAAAAACATTCAATGTTATTATTAGAGTAGTCTATTTATGTTGTGAAAAATACAATTTATAATAATATTAATTTTTATCTCTCTAAAAACATTACGTATAAATTTGATTCGCACCTTAGGCCGACCTAGCTACTCAACCGTATGGATTAGTATTCTACAATTAATATACTAATAAGTTTTGTATGCTACAATTATTATATATTAAAACCAGTACTTAAAATTATTAATTATCTTTCAGCACCTAATCTTAAGACGACAGCACGAATAACATAAATTATTAGACGTTACTAGAGGCTAAGACCTAAGAGTGTCTAAAATAAAATCTAATTACTCAATTAGTATATATGAGAGTTCGAAGACTTAATTATAAGAGCCAAAAAATTCAAATTTTATAGATTACTGTACTATATGCCGACCTATCCATTTTAAATTAAACACTGTCACACACACTAAAGACTATACATCAGTATTATAGGAAATCAAGATTTGTTGCTAGCATTACCAAAAAGTTAAGCAAATTTATGCATTAATTGTAATTACATTTATAATCAATAAATTTTTATTATAAATTAATAAATCCAATTGTGAATATAACAGTCGTTTTTAATCTAATTACAGTTATTACCAATAAATGTCGATTAAAAATGAATAAATGAGAAAAATGAATATTTTCTCATAAAGCTAATCACCAACTTGCATAAGCTTTTTTCACAAATTTAAAAAATAGCGTGAACTATGTAAACATCCCTAAATAATAGTATTTGCATTTTCATGGTCATTGGTTAAATTTTATTAGCATTAATAATATTTGGACAATGAGAATAATCACATTATATAAGGTCTTATTTTTGCATATATTTGGGATATCTCTACCCTTTGTCATTTTACTGGCTTTGAGGGCATATCCGTCCATTTGCCCTCAAAGCCAAAGGAAAATTGATAAAGGATAAACATATGTACGGACAAAAAACATGATTACTCTTATTATTCATACACTATTGGTGCTAATAAAATTTATCGCAAAAATACACTTCTCAAAGGACCTTCTATACAGTTCTCTTTAAATTAAATATCTCAGATATACTTCTTTGTTACTTATGTTGAAGACAATAATACACTAGGACTAAATGATGTGTTAAAATGACAACCCCTCTTAAAATAACAATATAGCACCATTCCTAGCCAATCATTTGTATACGTGGATGAATAATCAGCTGCCATGTGACAATCATAAAAAATTCGCAAGGGTAAATTTACGTGGACTGCAACATCCAATACTCTAGACTGCAATATCCAATACTTTAAATTGCAAGGTGATGCGACCTGCAATATCCAACGCTAGACTGCAATCTATAGATTGTTGTAGATTGATATCTAGCGTTTATACTATGACAGTCTAGCATATATAATTTGATTATTTATTTCCGAGTGATCAAAATTAATCAAATCAAACTACGATACCTAACTAAATTAACCTATATATACCCTCTTTCTTTCTATATATATTTATCAGTGATCGACCACCAATTCCAAGACTTAGATAATATTACTTCATTATTTGCAATGGAAATTCAGTTTCTTGAAAACAAAAGCATTCTTCTCACTGGCGCCGCTGGCTTTCTTGCAAAGGGTAATGTAGTACTTGTATAATTTACACACACACTCACAATAAAAAGATTATATATTAGCAACACTTAAGACGTGTGTTTGTGAATCTATCTCTATATATACATGTAGTTGTGATTGAGAAGATAATTAGGGTTCAACCAAATGTGAAGAAGCTATATCTTCTCTTGAGGGCCGAAGATTCCTCCTCGGCTTTACATCGTTTTAATACCGAGGTTTGTTAACATACTAGCATGCAAGATTTAATACTATGGTTTGATTTTTTATGTCTGGTTAGTCAGTAAATATTTTGATTTTGATAGTGCATGTAGCTTCATTAATTTTATTTTTTTTGTGATGTTTATATTTTGAGCTATTTCTCGCTATCTTTTTTGTCTTGAGAGTCGCGCAAAAAAATAGTATTGATTCTTTAATATGCATGTCAATAATGAATTACTATCTTATTTTCCTTAAAACTAATTAAATGAAAGATCATTCATAATAATCTACATGATTTAATCATATAGTATAATTTGACAGGTGATGGAGAAGGAGTTGTTTAAGGTAGTGAGGGAGAAGTATGGTGCAAAATTGAATTCATTTATGGAGGAAAAGGTGTGTGTGTTATCCGGCGATATCACTTGTGATTGGTTGGGATTAAAAACCTCTATTTTGGAAGAGCTCTTTGAAAAGTTGGATTTTGTCATCAACTTAGCCGCAACTACTGATTTTGATGAAAGGTATGTAACATGTATGTGCACATGTCAATTTCCTCGCCATCTTCATACAATGGCGAATTCAGATAAGGTCAGGGTCCACTAATTCCACTGCCGATCCATGAGAATAAAATATTACTACTTCAATTTAGTTTTCTGAGCTGCCAACGACCCTATGTGGCAAGTATAGTCAAGGGCAAGGGACAACTTCTTCACTGTGTCCAATCTCATGAGTTTCGTTTTATTCGATCAGCCATATATTAGTAGTACAAAAAATGGCCGATTACAATTTTATGTTATTTCTGATTTTTTTTTCTCTTTTTGTGTTTAATTTGAAGATATGATATTGCGTTGCGAGTCAACACAATTGGAGCTGCAAATGTTTTGAGTTTTTCGAAAAAATGCAGAAAATTGAGGATGCTTCTTCACGTATCTACTGGTTAGTTAATGCATATATTAACTTTTTAAATTTTTTTAAAAAATATTGTGAATGACCATTCGCAAATAATTGTCTCCTATACTCCTATTAGATTTTTCCCGCTCGTATGCGAATAACCGTCTTATTTACCTTTTATATTCTCAGTACTAAATATAAAAGTAAGATCCACATTCTATTAATTTTGTCACTCATTAATACGTATTATATTTTTTAAAATTCAAGCCGACTCAAAGTGAGACAATTGATAATTATGTGCGAGTTTTGTTGTGGATAGTATAAATGTAATAAAGTCATGGTCATGTGATTGTAAAATGTGCTATATATATGTCACTATAGATCTATATAGTATAATAACTAATGAAATGTTGATTTTGTAGCATATGTGTGTAGAGAAAATGAGGGTCTTATTCTCGAGACACCAATAAATGAGATAGAAGGAGTGGATATTGAAGAGGAAAATCAAATTATCCAACAAAATCTTCAACAACTACAAGCTCATGCAGCCTCACACAACCATATTACATCAGTTATGAGAGATTTAGGACTCCAAAGGTTTGCTAACAATTTTCACTTAATTACATACTAAAATGACAAGAGCTACATGCAATTTCGAAAATTTCTAGAGTATTTAAGTAATTTTTTGTTATTCATCTTTGTTTTGAGATTAATATCAAGCTAGCTATTATAAAACACTTTTTTGGAGATTCATAAAAATTTATGAAACTTGAATATAGTTTTTATTTTTATTTTCAAATATAATTTGTAGTTGGAAAATTTGTGAAAATTTTTATTAATTGAATTTGATTTATTGTTGTAACAGGGCAAAGAAGTATGGGTGGCCAAATACTTACACTTTCACAAAGGCAATGGGAGAAATGGTGTTGGGACGATTTAAAGAAAACATACCTCTTGTAATAATTCGACCAACCATGGTCACAAGTACCCTAAAACACCCCTTCCCCGGTTGGACTGAAGGGGTTCGGTAATAACTCAAGTGCCCTAAAACACGTGTCGTCTACTATTAAAAATATTTTTTTGGACGTATGCAGTATATTGTTTATGATACATTATTTTGGGTGAATGCATGTAGAACCATTGATTCCTTTATCGTTGGATTTGGGACAGGCAGACTGACTTGCTATCCAGGTGATCCCCAAAGTATACTAGACATGGTAAGGCACCATTATATATATACTACTATAATTAAACAAGACATTCTTACACACATAAACACAAATTTTAATTTAATTTAAATGGATTAATGAAATAATATGCAGATACCAGCAGACATGGTAGTGAATGCTATGATTGCATCAATGTCATCACACGTGGACAAAACGACACGCTTAATTTTCCACGTGGGATCTTCGTCATCGAACCCAGCTCCATATCACCAGGTTCGAGACAACATCGTACGTTTCTTTACAGAGCAACCATGGTTCCGCAAAGATGACACACCTGTCGTTGTCAGAAGGCCCACGCAGTTGCCTACTAGGGTTGCGGCCCGAATATACATGGAACTCCTTTACTTTATTCCCATTCGGGTTCGTGTTGTGCCAATCGTTGTTTCATTTAAAAATTTATTACTACTATAAGCTAAATATTGAATATTTTCAATGCTAATTGAATTGGGTCCATTTCAGATTTTAGGGATTGTAAATGCTGCAAGTTTTCGATATTTTGATCGAATCTATCTCGATCTTTCTAAGAAGGCTAATTTCTTGCTGCGGTTGGTCGATCTATTTAGCCCTTATGTCTTCTTCACTAAAATGTAAGTTATGATGAAGGTATCAAATATGTCCCTATTTTAATAACTTTGTTTTAATAATACAAATAAGTATTTTTCATATATATGCAGATTCGATGATACGAATGCCGAGAAATTGAGAAATGCGGCAAAGGAGACGAGTGGCGATATTGAGAATGAGATATTGAACTTTGATCCGAGAAGTATAAATTGGGATGATTATCTCATGCATACTCACATTCCTGGCCTCGTCAAATATTGTTTCAGACGTTAATTCACAAATTAAATGGAATTATATATGGTGCTTGTATCAAGTTAAGTTAATTGATTGTATAAAATTTAATAGTTCCAAATAAAATGAATTATATACGGTGGTACTATTAATTTCAAATATATGAAAACGTTGATTTATATCTGTGTTGTATGGATGATAGTAATGGTTTTTTTTTTTTGGAAATGTATCATACTATTAAATACCGTTGAAGCAATTAAAATGCCACTGGCCACATACATATTTTTTCTTTAATCGTAGTTATTAGTCCACATAGACATCAACTATAGTTTATATTTTCACTTATATATTATGATAAGGGTAGTATGATAAAATGCAAATTTATATATCATACAAACTTCAAACTCCTCGATACAGCTTTAATACAATATCAACAAAGTGTAAAATTTCAAGATTTTGATGTCAACACAATATCAACACAACATCAATCCTTGACTACCGTTGAAACTCTGTTGACATTTTCCTATTGATATTTTTTGTGATATGTTGACATTTTGCAATGTCATAGTATGGAGTTATATAGTTTGCATTTGATCACATTCCTTATAAACCAATTATTATATTCCTAAACTCACTTATAATTTATCTTTATGTGAATATTTTTTTTAAAATTATGACAGGTTTAATAACACAGTAATACCAAGAAACAGATTTATATATAAACTTTTCTATTTGTTTGATATTACAGAAATGCTTAACTTGAACCTCAGTCAAATACAAAGGCCCGCCTCGACCCGGCCAAAAATACATTGTTGTGGTCATTTTATGTATCCCACCTCCCCACTCTCACAGACACCCCTCTTCCCAGATTTTACCCCTTTTTTGTATTTGACCGATTTTTCTCTTCGAATTATGTTCAAATGGTTTGAGTGATGTTTTTTCTTTGATTCTCTAAGGCAACTATTTTTATTCTTCATTTTCTTGGTGATGAAAAATACCACATATATATGATTACGTTGTTTAATCTTTTTTATTTTGTCCATTCAAATGGCAAATCATCTGAGCATATTAGACCCATCATTTGGAAAGCTATATTTAGCCCAATAACAAATGGGCTTTCTACCATTCGGATTGTACACTCTATCCGGCCCATACTTTGTAGCCCTATTTGTAATTACCTATATTCTAATTTCAGGTTGTCAAATTGGTACACCGTACCCGGTATTTATGTTCATGCCATATGATAGTGTCTTTATATAGAATGTAGTTTATTTAATTTAATCATTTTATTAAATTTGTAGTACTGTTCGAAATATCTTGTTATATAGTACTTCCTCCGTCCCATAAAAGATATCACACTTTCCTTTTTAGTTTGTCCCGTAAAAGATGTCACATTTCCTCTTTTAGAAAAAGTTCATTCTCACGTCAATTATAAAATTATATTTTCTCTCACCACTTAACACACAAAATAACATCTCCTAAAATCTCGTGTCATTTCCCAAGTGTGACATCTTCTCTGAGACGGAGGGAGTATAATAGTAGTATACTAGTTTCATATTAAGTCGTGCAGATTTTATTAAAATAAGAAGAAGAACTATATAAATTTCACACGTGCTATGATAGATTTTGGTATGCTGTATTAGGTCATATCCAAGTATTTACACAAACTCAAATTAATTTTTGATCAGTGTGTGTCACACCAAAAAATAATTTTACTTCAATCATTTCCTCCAAACTCAAACCCAAAATAATATTCCATATTTATATATTTTTTCAATTATATCTACATACTTATTTAAATTACATATTAGTCTCACAATATTTTATCAATAATTTGTATAAATTAAATAATTATACATACACTAAACTTACTATAATATAGTCAGCTTGCTAATTTGTTAATTTTTTTTAAAAAAAGACATAATTTATTATAATATGGTCAGCTTGATAATTTATTAATATTATTTGGAAAAAAAAAATATAATTTATTATAATATAGTCAACTTGCTAATTCATATTTAATTATTTTCAATAGAAAAAAATATTTGCAAATTCCATGAAAAAATTGTGTGTAAAAAGATTTCCCAGACCCCAGTACAACGTTAACATGTCTCTACTCAATATGTGCAAATTATGCCAGCTGATTCAACTAAGTAGTGCACAAATTATGGCCGGCTGATTCAACTAAGTAGTGCACAAATTATGGCAGGCTGATTAACTACCTCAAAATAATCTCCCTCTGTCTCTGAAGAGTATGTACTATTTTCTTTTTCGTCCGTCCCCAAAGAATATGAATATTTCAATATTAGAAACTCTCTTATCTCTAATGAGGTGAGACTCATTATCCACTAACAATAGGTAAAAACTTTCTTTATCTATATCTCTTTTACTTTACCAATAATGCATTAAAATTCGTGCCGAACCCAAAGTTCATATTCTATGGAGACGAAGGGAGTAGTAAGGACTATTATGCAATATTTTAAAAAAATTGTTGTAGCTACTCAATTTTGGTGTTTACTTTAAATTTGGTGTTGTTTAATTAAAAAATCCAAAAATAAGTTTGGGTATGAAGTATAATTGAAGAACTTTTTTACATAAAAAATGAGATTTGGTGTATGGTCGGAGGTGGTCTTGGTCACGTATTTCGTACTACAAGTTTGTATTGTTCACTTTGATTATTTCAATTTTTTATTCTGTTTTTAAACAATTTTGTATAATAAAATCAAGGCTCGAAGATTCAAACAGTAGAATTATTTTACAAATACTTTTGACATTGAGTTTCTGATAACTGAAAAATAAATTATAAATTTATATATCACTCACGTTAAATATATCATGTACTCATAAAAATTTGAGTAGAGTATTCGTAGTATGAACACCTTAGGCTGGCCCGATCTATCTCAACCGTATGGACCAGTATTATACAATTAATAAACCAAGGTTTGGTGACTCGTATTTTTTAAAAAAATGAAGGAATATGATTAAAAATTTAATGGAAATATGAGTCAGTATCATTTCATATATTAGTTTTCTACCATAAAATATGGACACGATGATTTAATAAAATATGAAACTTTATTGTATTGTAAAAATAAATTCCGTAATTATATTAAACATTCTAAAATAGTAAAAATTGTGGCATTTTTATATTTTCCACACTTACCAGTATAAACAAAATTTACACGTTACTAGAGGAGAGGCTAGGAGTGTCCAATTAAAATCTGATCACTCAATTACTGAAAATTAATGAGAGTTTGAATACATCATTTATAAGAAAACACAAAATTCAAATCTGATTAGGGCACTATATGCCGACCTATCTCAATTTTAAATTTTATAAACTTTTACTAAACTCATCCACAGTCAGCAATTAAAATTAAACCCAACACTCAGTCACAAAATTTCAGCTATAAAACCTACAATTCCACGTTTTCTTACTCAATGTATCCCGCAAGTATGTTTCTGGCGAGCCTAGTCAAGTTCAAAGCATGTTTTTCAACCATAAACGTTCGAGTTTCTTGCTAAACCCTAAACATTTAATTATAAAACAATGGAATATATGCTTAAACACGAACATAAATAAATGTTACTAGTATAAAAAAATTATATAAGATAAAAATATGTTTATTAAATTTGGGTTAGCCCTTGGGTTTTGGATTGCACTAATATCTATACATTTATTTTATCATTCATTAAAGAAGGTACACTAGAATTATTAATAATAAAATGTATTTTTGATTATTTATATCATGAGTAATAAAAATCAAATCAAACCACGATACCTAAATACATTTAAGTTTAATAATAATGCTAAATTAGCAGGGACATGTTGGTTTTGTAGAAACCTCACAATTTTCCATCAAATTCACCTACCCTATTTATTTCTATTTATATATATATCAATGATCGATCATTTCCGAAACATAATTAGATATTACTTTATTCTTGAACTAATTACTATATAGCCTTGTGTTTGCAATGGAGTTTCACTTTCTTGAAAACAAAAGCATCCTTCTCATTGGCGCCTCTGGCTTTCTTGCAAAGGGTAACATACACTATATTTATACACACGAAGATTATATTTACAGTTGAGTCCACATATATAAAGTTCAGCTTACAAACTAACACTTACATGTGTGTGTGTGTGTGTGAATTTATATATATATATATATATATATACAGTTGAGTCCACATATATAAAGTTCAGCTTACAAACTAACACTTACATGTGTGTGTGTGTGTGTGAATTTATATATATATATATATATATATACAGTTGAGTCCACATATATAAAGTTCAGCTTACAAACTAACACTTACATGTGTGTGTGTGATGGTTGTGGTCATAATATCCGAGATACATTATTACACTAAAAGCGTTACATTATTAACTAGGCTACATTATTAGACTACAGCGTGTTACATTATTAGCCGAGCTACATTATTAGACTACACAATCTACATTATTAGGTGACACGTGGCATTAATCTAACGGTTACATTACAGGATCCAATGGCTGAGATTTGCTTTATTTTTTGACAGAATTTCACTTATGGAATGATCACATCCCTATATATATATATATATATATATATATATATATATAGGGATGTATTCAGGTCAGAACGCTAAGTATGAGTAAAACTCAAAACACTTGCAGTCCATTGGATCATATGATCTAATGGTTAGATTAATGCCACGTGTCATCTAATAATGTAGAATTTTAGACTAATAATGTAGCGCGGATAATAATGTAGCATTTTAGTTTAATAATGTAGCATTTTAGTTTAAAAATGTACAGTTTTAGTCTTACAATGTACATTTCTAGTCTAATAATGTACCTCGCCTAATAATGTAGATTTTTAGTATCATAATGTAACAAATCACAGCCATCCAATCTAATGATCCAAGGGCTGTGATTTGTGCTGTGTTTTACGCTAAGACGCTGTAAGGACCCTAACACACCCCTATATATATATATATATATATGTATATATATATATATATATATATATGGGAGATGATCAAAACAAGTATGTGCTTAAATCAAGAAATGCAGCCCAAATCATGACCCTAGGATTAGATGATCTAATGGTCAATAATTAACCAAAAATACGGAAGGTCATAATTAAGCCGTTTTAGGTCATATTATAAAATTCGGGTTTATGTCATGTTAAGATTATTTTAGGTCATGCTTTGTTAGCATGACCTAAAAATAAACTAACTATGACCTAAAAATACCCTACGTATGACTGTGTTCTGCGTTTCTGTATTTAAATCTAGTTTTCATAGATCAAAACCCTATATATATATATATATATATATATATGTATGCAGTTGTGATTGAGAAGATAATTAGGGTTCAACCAAAAGTGAGGAAGCTCTATCTTCTTTTGAGGTCCCAAGATTCTTTCTCTGCTTTAGATCGTTTTAATACCGAGGTTTGTTAACGTACTTTCAAGATTTATTATTCATTCATCGACTTTTATGTCTGAGTAGGCGAGACTCAGTCATTATTTTGATTGTAATGGTGGACCTTTTGTACCACACTGAAAAGGTGGTGTGAATGTGCCATAAGAATGACCAAATTGTAGAGATATTAGAGGAATCCTAGTTTTAGAAATCAAAATACATTAATAATAATCATAAGTGACTACGAAACAATAAAACTCACTATTTGGAAATCCTAGGATCTCAAATAAAAATAAAGCGAACTTACCGAAATTGAAATAAAATCCTTAAAACAATAAAATGATGATTTTGCCCGTTTTACAAGCCCGTGCAATTTCAAGCCATTTCGACACGTTTAAGAACTACAGAAAAAAGTTTCAAATCTTTGATGCATGCTGTCAATAATGAATTATCTTTTTTTTTTTCCTTCTAAAATCTTATGATTGAATTATATTGTACACCATAATTTGACAGGTGATGGACAAGGAGTTGTTTGGGAAAAATATGGAGCAAAATTGAATTCATTTATGGAGGAAAAGGTGTGTGTGTTATCCGGCGATATCTCTTGTGATTGGTTGGGATTAAAAACCTCTATTTTGGAAGAGCTCTTTGAAAAGTTGGATTTTATCATCAATTTAGCAGCTACTACTGATTTTGATGAAAGGTATGCATCATGTATGTGTACATATCAATTTCCTCACCACCTCGATACAATGGCGAGAGTCCACCAATTCCACTGTCGACCCATGAGAATAAAAAATTACTACTTCAATTTTGTTTTTTGAGCTGCCACCGACCCTACGGGGCAAGTATAGTCTGGGGCTAGGGACAACTTTTCACTTTGTCCAATCTCATGAATTTCGTTTTATTGGATTTGTCGTTGCTTCTATATAGTATATTATTAGTACAAAAAGTGGCCGATTACTATTTTATGTTATTTCTGATTTTTTTTTTCTTTTGTGTTTAATTTGAAGATATGATATTGCGTTGCGAGTGAACACTATTGGAGCTGCAAATGTTTTGAGTTTTTCGAAAAAATGCAGAAAATTGAGGATGCTTCTTCACGTATGCATATATTAACTTTTTAAATTTTTTTAAAAAATTGTGAATGACCATTAGCAAATAATTGTCGCATATACTCCTTTTACATTTTTCCCGCCCGTCTACGAATAACTGTCTTATTTACCTTTTATATATATTCTCAGTACTAAAGAAAAAAGTAAGATCCACGTTCTATTAATTTTGCCATTCATTTATACGTGTTATATTTCTTAAAATTCAAACCGACTCAAAGTGAGACAATTGATAATTATGCGCGAGTTTTTGCTGTGGATAGTATAAATGTAATATAAGTCATGGTGTGATTGTAAAATGTGCTATATATATGTCACTATAGATCTATATAGTAAGTACTAGTATTAACTAATGAAATGTTGATTTTGTAGCATATGTGTGTAGAGAGAATGAAGGTCTTATTCTCGAGACACCAATAAATGAGATAGAAGGAGTGGATATCGAAGAAGAAAATCAAATTATCCAACAAAATCTTCAACATCTACAAGCTCATGCAGCCTCACACAATCATATTACATCAGTTATGAGAGATTTAGGTCTCCAAAGGTTTGCTAACAATTTTCACTTAATTACATACTAAAATGACAAGAGCTACATGCAATTTCGAAAATTTATAGAGTATTTAAGTATTTTTTTTGTTATTCATCTTTGTTTTGAGATTAATATTAAGCTAGCTATAATAAAACAATTTTTTGGAGATTCATTAAAATTTATGAAACTTGAATTTAGTTTTTATTTTTATTTTCAAATATAATTTGTCGTTGAGTTTGATTTATTGTAACAGGGCAAGGAAGTATGGGTGGCCAAACACTTATACTTTCACAAAGGCAATGGGAGAAATGGTGTTGGGACGATTTAAATAAAACATACCTCTTGTAATAATTCGACCAACCATGATAACAAGCACCCTAAAACACCCCTTCCCCGGTTGGACTGAAGGGGTTCGATAATAACTCAAGTGCCCTAAAATACGTCTCGTTTTCTATTAAAAATATTTTTGGGGATGTATGCAGTATATTATTTATGATACATTATTTTGTGTGAATGCATGTAGAACCGTTGATTCCTTTGTCGTTAGATTTGGGACAGGCAGACTAACTTGCTATCCAGGCGATCCCCAAAGTATAGTAGACTTTGTAAGGCACCATTATATATCTATACTATAATTAAATAAGACATTCTTACACACATAAACAAAAATATTAATTTAATTTAAATGGATTAATGAATTAAATAATATGCAGATACCAGTAGACATGGTAACGAATGCTATGATGGTATCAATGGCATCACACGTGGACAAAACGACTCACTTAATTCTCCACGTGGGATCTTCGTCATCGAACCCAGTGCCATATCACAGGGTTCGAGACAACATCGTACGTTTCTTTACAGAGCAACCATGGCTCCGCAAAGATGGCACGCCTGTCGTTGTCAGAAGGCCCACGCAGTTGCCTACTAAGGTTGCTGCCCGAATATACATGGAACTCCTTTACTTTATTCCCATTCGGGTTTGTGTTCTGTCATTATCGGATCATTGTTTCATTTAAAAATTTATTAATATTGAATATTTTCAATGCTAATTGATTTGGGTCCATTTCAGATTTTAGGGATTGTAAATGCTGCAAGCTTTTGATATTTTGATCGAATCTATCTCGACCTTTCTAAGAAGGCCAATTTCTTGAGGCGGTTGATCGATCTATGTAGCCCTTATCTCTTCTTCAGTAGAATGTAAGTTATGATGAAGGTATCAAATAGTATGTCCCTATTTCAATAACTTTGTTTTTGATAATACAAATAAGTATTTTTCATATATATGCAGATTCGACGATATGAATGCCGAGAAATTGAGAAATGCGGCAAAGGAGATGAGTGGCGATATTGAGAATGAGATATTGAACTTCGATCCGAGAAGTATAAATTGGGATGATTATCTGCTGCATGCTCACATTCCTGGCCTCGTCAAATATTCTTTAAGACGTTAATCCACAGAATGGTACTAATTAAATGGAATTATGTGAATTATTTTAAATAAAAGAGAAAAGGGTCAAGAAATTGAAAAGACGGTAGTTGAATATTGTTCTCATAATTACTTAGAAATATGATTAATTTATATTTCAGATTGCAGTTTATGTTTTTTCAATTTGGTTTTGTTGGGAGTTTTTTTTACTCTCTTTCTTGATGATGTGCAATTGTCTATTTAAAAACTTGGTTTGAAGATTTAAATAATAGGAGTACAATTATATATTTTCATCAGTACTTTTGCACTTTTGCAGTTGAGTTTGCCGATATTCCTACTATATGTTACTCCAAATCTTCTTTCTATTGTAACGATCTTCCTCATTTAAGAAATACAAACAAGTTAAAATCTTGTAAGTATATTTTACGTGATTTAGTTAAGATTTAGGAGTAATATAATAATTTTGAATAAGATTAATGCTATACGTTTGTGATTTTATTCATTTTTCAAATTAAATGAAAAACATTGGTTTGTAGGTTTGTGTTAAAATGGACCTCTTAAAGTGACACCGTGACACCACATATCCAACAATATTATAAATGCTACACAACAATATTACAAACGCTACACATCAATCTATAGATTGTTGTATAGCGTGTTGGATATTGCTGGCCGAAAAAAAATTGTTGTATACAGTGTTGTATATTGTTGGCCGAGATTTTTACACTTGAGCATTTTTTTTATTGTCACATGACAGCTTATTATACGTCCATGTGTACAAATGATTGGCTAGGAATTGTGATATGATGTTATTTTAAGAGGTGTTGTCATTTAACGAATCCCTTGATTTGTATTTATAGGTTTTCTTATTGGAAGAAGCATATATATTTGTTCTATCAAGACTTATTGCAAAAAATCATTAATTAAGTTTGGCCAAATTCTTACTTGTCATATAACTTTTCAAAATTTCTAAATTGTTGGGACAACAATAAATTTTTTTTTTTTTTTGGAAAAAGAGGCACACTAAGGTTATTTTTCGTGAAGTGGATGACATGGATGATTGAACGACATAGTATTTTGTGTATAATAGAAATTTGGTTGATGGACCAATTGAAAAATTATGAAATTTTGTATTTTGTCATTCAAAGTTAGAAAGGTTTGGGACAAACTATAAATGACATATTTTTCGTGATTTAATAGGCAATTAACCATTTTGTCAAATTATAACATATTTTTCTTATTAATGTATATTGCCTTTTGGTGAAAATTACTTAATTTATTGTAGTATTTCTTTGTATACAGACATTTTACATACCATTGCGTTATTCAGACCCATAAGGGATTGACTTATATTGGGTCCAATAATAAATGGGATTTTACAAATCGACTTCTACTCTATTCGGCCCATATTATGTCACCCAATTTGTACACATTAATCTTTTGATATTCTAAAAAAAAACATTTTTCCTATATTAAATGTTCAGCTAATTTTCAAATTCAATTTCCAACCATTAGCAAGTAACCTGTCAAAATTCGTAGATGTAAAATAATTTTATATTATTACGATCATAGCAGAATAGTTGATACGTACATGTATTTATATAGTATATTACTCCATAAATATGATATCTAATTCGTTGCCACTTGTTTCTAAATTCAATGGGTAGTTTATTTATGTACATGTATAAATTATAATGAAAATTTCCATGGGAAAATATTGTAGTTCGTGCAATCAATTTTACCTTTGAAATTTGAATTTGAGAGATACCCTATTATTTAAGATTAAATTTGAATTTCTGATGCTTCTTCGAGCATTTATTTTAGCTGTCCAATGGCTCAGAGAAAAACTGACTAACAAATTAAGTAGTCATGGAAAATATCAAATTTTTAGTCCATGCAAATAAATGAATTCTAACACTAGAAAATTAATTTTAAAAAGGTCGTACCAATCACATCACATTTATAAAAGACTCATAATATTAATATTCACAAGCTTTACAGTCTTAATAATAAATTAATGTGTAAACTACCTATCTTATTATTTTTCTTCACATATTATCAAATACCAAATACTATACATTTTAGATTACTTGAAAATTACTCCTATCTCATTTGACATGGCCAAAAACCTTTTTCTTTAGCCTATAATGTTCAAAATTCAAAAAATACCTTAATAACTAGTTGGGTCTTTTTTATTTATTGACACAGGTATGTTATTTAATTTCTGCCTAGAATATTTGAACCAACTACATGCAGCCAACAAGGGACTTAAAACTTTACTAAATTAAAAAAATATAGCCTCAAATTTAATATATTATATTCGAAACGTTATGCAAAAACATCTATAATCACAATAAAAATACTCATGTATAATAGTTATTGTCTTAAATATTTGAATTGGATTTTAGAACATATTGTTCCTATCACCCACCACTGATTCGAAACACGTAAACCGAGACGGACATAATATCATGTACTCCATATACTTATATAGAGTATACCTTAACTTATGTTAAGCCTTCGTAAACTTGGCAAATAAGCTAAGGGCATCCACAATGGGGCGGATTATAGTCTGCCCTAAGTCTCGTCCTATGCACTGCCACATCAGCATTTTATCCTCTATCCCTTCCACCTGCAATGGGACGGACTACATCCACGACGAGGGGCCTATCCAAATTTGGTTAGATTAAGACATGCTACTAAATCACTTAAGTTTATAGACTTAAAAAAATCCCTATAATTATAGGACATGTTAGTTTGATGATAAAAAACCCATGATTGATGCAAATCAAGAAGACATGATTTGCTCTATAACTTCACAATTATAGCAAGCAAAAGAAGCAATTTCTTACCTCACTCGAGTGCTTCTTGGAAGGTATTTATTGAAAAGGTGTTACTCCATGATTAAGGAATTCTTTGCATATTTAAATCAGTCCTAATAAAAATGATTTGAAATCATCTTGAATCTTGATTAACCCCTAAGAAATTGCAATTATCATCACACTAGCTACATTACAAAAATGTTTTGAGCACATTATAATTAAAATTTATATATCCTCTTTGAGAAAATTTATATGAATGGGGAATAAAAGAGAGAAATTTTTAAGCCTCCAATCAATACCTTTAAATAATAGTAAAAGTCAAATTTTGTGCTTTCTTCAAATATAATTTACATTTTGATTTTTAGATAACTAAAAAACCATGAATTTTGGTCCATCCCGCGACTTTAAAAATCAATTGTAAACTCTATAAATTTTTTAAAAAAGATATTTTTGCCATGACTGAAATATTTTGATTCCTATTTATAATATGTTGTTGATTTATATAGTTCACACTTCACATGAATTACAAATTGTTTCGTAGTTAAATATTTGCTAAGTATGTTAGAGAAAAATAATAAAATGTACGAATGGTCTCGTCTCCGTAGATTCGTAGATTTTTAAGAAGTCATCAGACGGAGTACCTAAAATTTTATCCAAATCAGACCCATTGAAAAATTAAGGAAAAAAAATTCACAAAATTCACAACCGAATCACTAAATTACAGGAGAAGCTACAATGTTATCAAAATTCATGTTTTTTTATAGCAATCTGATTTATACTATATTCATCTCCAAGAATGAAGAAAGTAGTCAATAAATAAAAAATCTCATTTATGACAGGAGTATTTCACATTTTGAAGTAAAGGCAAATGATATTAAAGTGAAAAATCGGATATCCGCGTGGTCCGCACGTGATTGGGCGAAGGAGTAGTATGTATTTGTAAAATGTAAATGAAGCGCTGCGCCCCAAATCCAATGCTCCTTTTCCGCCCCAATTAACTCTTAGCCGAATTCAATGGAGCCATGGTCCGACGACTTAGCCGACGACCTCCAAAGCCTCAGCTTCAATTCCACCAGCTCCGGCTCCGACTGGTCCTCCCACTTCCCCCCTCTCTCCCTCACCGATCTCCGCTTCCTCCACCGCCTCGGCTCCGGCGACATCGGCTCCGTCTACCTCGCCCAACTCAAACCTCCGAAACCAACACCGCCGCCGCAGCTATTTGCGGCCAAGGTGATGGACAGGAAGGAGCTGGCCAGCCGCAACAAGGAAGGAAGGGCCAAAACGGAGAAGGAAATCCTTCAAATATTGGATCACCCGTTTCTTCCCAAGCTCCACGCCGCCCTCGACACGCCCAAATGGTCCTGCCTGCTCACCGAGTTCTGCCCCGGCGGCGATCTCCACGTCCTCCGCCAGCGCCAGCCCTGCAAGCGCTTCCCGGAATCCGCCGTCCGGTGCGTACTTTTAATTAATTTTTTTGTCTTAATTTACTTATTACTACTTAGGTCTGTTTTATTAATTGTTATTAGTAGTATTTTAGTAATCCATATAATTGAGGAGCACTAGTGTGTGTCGCTTTGTGAATTAATAATCCTAAATCGGTGATTAATAATAATAATGGTACCTAATTAGTGTCTCCATTTTGTTACTGTATTATGGGATTTGCTAATATTTATGGGATTTCCTAATAGGTGTAGGAAATATTTTGAATGCCAAGTCTGGAAACATGTCATTTATTGTGGTCCATGAATTTTTTATAGAAACATAGAGCATATTTATGATGGGGAAATGGAGGGGGAGTTTTTGAATGTGTTTTGGTTTGTGATGCTGAAATAGAAAGCCGGTGAGAGTGACAGCTCAGCACCAACCCCACGCTTGAATTTTTTTATTAACATTTTTAAAGTACACTAATACTCCTATCAATTAAAACAAATAATCCTGCTTAGTATGGTGTAATATCTAATTACAAGGTGCGGGGCCGACACTGGTCATTATAATTCTCAATTCATCTTGCGATAATTTGAATCTTTCAACTTAGTTGATAGAGAATACCAATTAAGTTGATATTGACACTGCCAATTTGGTCAATGTCTTCGGGTGGGTCCCGGGAAATATAGTACGAGTAACGTATATTGTATATTGTACATTGTGAAAGGTTAAAATTGGAAAACTGGAAGGTTAAAAGTGGACCTACAGTTACAAAACGTGCAATAACACACGTGATCCATGAATAAACTATTTGGTACATATGCTATTTTAATGAGTTTGAATCGATTGATATAGTCAAAAAATTTAATCTTTAGTAAAGTAAATTACAAAGTTCTCAAAGAAACAGATCTTGGAACATGTGTGCCTGAAATTACAAAAGTACCCCTTTGAATTCTTAACTTTAATCTAAGAATTTTCTGTTTTGTCACATGCAATCATATGATCCCTAAAATGAGGACCATAAGAGGGTATGAGATGCTAAGGTTGCAACTTTTTGCTTAATTTGTGGGATTCCAATTTGATTATTATATAGGAGTGTACTAAAATAATTTTGCAAATGCAATATCAAATGAAATTATATTACTATTTGACAATTAGGCCATGTTGTATGATGCTAGTGAAGCTAGAATGATGTGACAATGTGTGCGATTTGGCATCAAATTAATTTTGGTTGTCCTAATTGAGCAATTTGTGTTACAATAATGAATATAAGTTTTTTATTTGATATTATATCGACCAATATTAGGCTATTGATGTGTAGCAATCTATTAATGCCGACTTTGTAGCTATCTTCTTCGATTTTTTCTTCTTGACTTTACAACAAATCTTGCTCCACGACAAGGCATGCATTGCATTATTGCATCAAACATGTTTTTGCTGGTTGATATCCTAATCGCATCATGTGTCTTGATAGCATAATTTAATAGTTTTGATGGTAGCTATAAGTTTCATTGTAATTCGTACATTAGACCTACTTTTTAAAGTTTGAAGAGGACATGTCTTACCAATTAAGTTGTGTTTTATCATTGCATGATTTCATAGGCTTGATGGTAATAGTTCCACTGAAACTTGAACCAATAGATTGAAGCGAAACATCTTACTACCTAAGATTTGATTTATCATCTCATAATTTAATAGGTTTGATGGTAATAAGTTTCATTGTAACACTAAAATGATTCATTCGAAGTTTGTTATTTTCACATGTGAATATTTGACTATTGGGACACTAATAATTGTAGTATAATTGAAGTGTGTTTTCCCTTTCAAGAAGTTTAGGGAAACTTCACTATCTTGGGTGTATAAAGATCCTTCTTTTTGATAGTTGAGAAGAGATACACAACATTAAGAAAGTAACAAAAAGCAAAAAACAAAGGGAAAAATATTGGCACTGAGTTTTGTATATTGTAGGGTATGGGGGCTGAGGCCCCCCTTACTAGTTTTGGTTTGCCTTCGTTGGAGAATTAAGGGGGCCTAGACACTATATAGTTGTACCGACATGAAAACACACTGGTCTCTTTAATTTGTATGATTAATCACATGATAGATTTGAATATATCTCTTCTTTTAATGGTGTAATGATATTACTAACATTTTTAGGTCAACAATTTTTGGTGCATTCATTTTCCAAGGTGTGACAACATTATAAGTTGGACCACTTTTTCTAGGCTATTTTGCCAACTAATCAATAACTGATCATTAGATACGTGTGAGTTGACCTATTAGTAGAGTGGTTATTATCTAAGACCAGAGGTTTCAGATTTGACTTACTGGTAGAGTGGTTATTATCTAAGGCCAGAGGTTTCAGATTTGAGCTCACTGTCTGTGTTTGTGTTTTTATTAGGTTCTATGCGTCTGAGGTTGTGGTTGCGTTGGAATACTTGCACATGATGGGGATCGTGTACCGCGATCTGAAGCCTGAAAACGTGTTGGTCCGATCCGACGGCCATATAATGCTGACGGACTTTGACCTGTCGCTAATGTGCGACGACTCGACCTCGACTCCAGCCCAGGTGATCCCGGCCCAGAGTCAACTTCCGACCACGCACCCGCCCCCACAGGGCGACCACGCGCTCGACCGGCCGGCTTTCGGCTCGACCTCGTGCATCCTCCCGAACTGCATCGTCCCGTCCATGTCGTGCTTCCACAACAAGCGCAGACGGAAAAAAAAGGCCGGGAGCCAGGCGGGCCCGGCCTTCGTGGCCGAGCCGATCGACGTCCGGTCGATGTCGTTCGTCGGGACCCACGAGTACCTGGCCCCGGAGATAGTCTCCGGGGAGGGGCACGGGAGCGCGGTCGACTGGTGGACCCTAGGGATTTTCGTGTTCGAGCTATTCTACGGAGTGACGCCTTTTCGCGGGATGGACCACGAGATAACCCTAGCGAATATCGTGGCGCGGGCGCTCGAGTTCCCTAAGGAGCCGGCCGTGCCGGGCCCGGCCAAGGACTTGATCGCGCAGCTGCTGGCGAAGGATCCGGCGCGGCGGATGGGTTCGACGATGGGCGCGTCGGCGATCAAGCACCATCCGTTTTTCCAAGGAGTGAATTGGGCGTTGCTGAGATGCAATCGCCCACCGTTCGTTCCACCTCCGTTTAGTCGAGATGTTTTGTCGGATGAGAGCTGTCCTGATACACCTGTGGACTATTATTAATTAGTATGTTAGAAAATGTTGAAATATGCAAAAGAGTTTATTAAACTTATATGTAAATAATGTTCAATTTTTTTTATATCTTAGTTTAACTATTGTTGGCAGTTTACTTTATATTAGTGATATATTTAGGGCCGATGTGTGAACTATGGCGTGCGCAGAAAAAAAATGTTTTTAAGAACTTAACTATTTTTATAATTTTCTAGGCATCAGTTTAATACTCCATGGAAAGTGATTTTTATAATTGTCATAAAGTAACAAATACTAGAAGAATATATAGAAAAAAAAATACTCCGAATCATCTATTTTTCTTTATTACTATATTTGTTTTATGTCAATTATACATGTTGCCAGAAAATATTTTTACGGAAGTGAAAAAAAAAAGGAAAAAGAAAAATGAGTTGAAATATTTAAATGCCCGTGATACATTTGTTGATGAAAAGATAGATATAGATTTCCATGACAATTTATTAGTTAAATGAAAATTCCGAGATAATCAAAATCATGAACCCCAATAGTTATCTATAAACCTCACATTAGTTCGTCTTCATAACCGATGTCCTTGTCAGTCGATGCATACAAAGAACGCACACCAGTTACTTTCTAATCTGACCCCTCGTTAGTCACTGCTACAATGGTCGCGGCAGATTCTTCTTCGTTGTCCATCATTACAAGTTGTTCCTAAATGTTCTCATTGGTCATAATTGTATTCAGCAGGCCATCACTACGAACCTGCTCTCAGTTGCCCTTCACAACCGATATGGGATGTTAGAGTCCATAACACGCTTTATTTTAGAAAATTTAGCAATGCATACAATATAATTAGTGGGAATGTAAAACTCAAATTTCGGGTAGAAGGAGACAAGAATGTGTAATAATTTAGGTCGACAATGTACTTGAAGTCAATGACAATAACATGGATTGCATGAGGTGCACACAAACTAGCTGTCATGTTTCTTTAAAGAACAATTTCAAGTACACTTGGACTAAAACCTAAAGCATTTTCAATCACAAGATCGTCTTCACCAATTTATTATTGAGACCACACCTTTTGCTGTAATAAATCGTTCTTCATTGCAATAAAGTTTCATGGACTTTCTTAATGTCCTACTTATATGTAATATATAATCATTTTCAGAACAATTGATTATTCAAGTGAATGTGGACTTTGAAAAGTTTATGTTGGTGAGAGGTCTATTCTCTCTTTAGATAGGGGATAAGTGGACTAGTCATCAATACCTTACGTGGTTGGACTAATCGAGTGTTGGATCAATCTTTTATCGAATTGAGTCAATTTGAAGCTTATATATACGGTTAGATTAGTTCTTTTTTTGGTTCAATTATATTGGTTGGCCGGTTAAAATTTCAAGCCAATTGGTTATGGGAGCAGTGACGGTTCGAGGAAACCGAACTCTTGGGTCGAAATTTCCCTCATTGTATACAATACTACAACTGAGATGTCATGTTCTTTGTAATGACCGACTCTACCTGACTACCTCCTCAGTCCAAAAATAAATAATTAGTAGAAATGAGAAGGGTTGAGGTAGAGTTTTTTTGGGGTCGGAAGTGGATCTATCATGAGCTATTAGACCTATTAACAAAATATTGCAACGATACACATGGGCAGACACAGGGTTGGGCGACCTCGCTCAAACACACCTCCAACTGTCACTGCTTGGGACTAGCCAAGTAGCCCATGAGATGTTCTACTGATCTCTTTGCTTATAATAATGTATTCCCACCGTTCCATAGTAATAGAGTCATTTTGCTATTTTGGTACGCTCCATAGTAATATAGTCATTTCCCTTTTTTAGTAAAATTCAACACATTTTTCTACGCCTACTTTACTCTTTCTTACTTTTTTTCTCTCTTCATCTTTCTACCTTTTTTTTTCTCTCTTCATCTTTCTATCTTTTTCATTTTTCACTTTATTCTCCCTTTACTTAACTCACCCAACACAATTTTTCTTAATCTTCGTGCCGAAAAAAATATCTCCATTACTATAGAACAGAGGAAGTAGGATATTTATTCGTTTCAAATGTCACAAATATTAAAATTGCAACAGAATAAGAGCATCCGCAATGGTCGGCTAGCGACCCGCTAGCCGATTCGTCGCGCTAGCCGATCGGCTAGCCGAACCATTGCAATCGGCGAGGACGAAATCGGCGATGCGGATCGGCGTGGGCTGGCCAATCCTCGTCGCCGGCACGGCGGGTCAGCGATCGGCTAGTCGCCATTGTGGCGGCCCGATCGGCCAGCGATCGGCCAACTATTTTTTAATTTTTTTTTTAATTCTTTTTTTAATTTTTTTTAATTCTTTTTTTTTAATTTTTTTTTTTATTCTTTTTTTTTAATTTTTGAAAAACTATATAAACGCGATTTTCTCTATCTCTAAATTTCTGTACAAGAGTAACATCTAGCGATGGACAACAACAACTAGCCCAATACAAAATTAAGACCTAAAACAAAAACATGGCATACCGGGGGCCTCTCCGCGCCCCCGGACCCCCATGGCAAGGGGGCGTCGCCCCCCTTGACCCCCTGACTCGCTGACCGGGCAGCGAGACCCCCGTTCGGCTAGCGGCAAACTATAACGGATTCAAGGCATACTAACATTTTTTTATGTATTTTTTTAATAAATTAGTGAGGAGTAGAGTGGGGCGGTGGCTCGTGTGTGGAAGCCCGGATTTTTTTTTATTATGCAATTTTTTTTATTTTTAGTTAATGTACTTTTTTTTAAAATAAAATTAATGAATTTTCCGTATATGTCTCGTAAATTTAATTCGGTAATTTAATCGTGATTTTAATTCCGTAAATGTAGTATATTTTGAATTATTTTTATTACGGCTGCCCTATGGCTGGCCTAAATCTAATGTGGCAGGTGAATTTTTTAGTGTTGCTGACGTGACAGGGGAGAGAATGACTAGCCTATTGCTGGCCTATGTACCATTGTGAATGCTCTAAATTGACGTGTCTTGGCAATTTGAAGAATAATAAAGGATCGAAGTCCAACTTCATATTTGCCACATATTACATACGGAAAATGCAAAGGACAATGTTCCCACCACGTGATTTTGTGTATGTGATGGCAGAAGTTGTAGGGCTGGGATGTTTTTATACTCCAAATGATATAATCGATTATGTAATTAATTTAATAAGCACGATTATTTGACAACTACTACTAACTAGTAAGCACACAACACACAATTTGACAACTCAACAAAATGTTCAGCTTGACATTGAAATCAATTGAGTTCAACAAAATCAACCATTTACTAGTCCAGCAAATATATTAGTAGTAATCGGGTATAACTGACGCCTGATTAGGTAACCAGATACCCCAAATCCCCCCCAAAAATACTATATTATGTCCCTAATAATAGGGTATGAAAGAGATATTGAATGTATTAAATTTTACCAAAAATAAAAATAACTTAATTATATTGGAACGTCGTAAATAGAAAATAAAACTCTATTAATGCAGAATACAGGCAATAAAACTAAATATTATGTACTTAGTAAATTCAAGACAAGAGTATGGAAGCATGGATAACAAAAACATTAAAGAGGGTATAGCATTCAAAACCAAGAACAACACTATAATTAGTCCTCAAATTGTTCGTACACGAAATTCCAGTACCGAAAACATAAAAGAAAATTTCTCTACTATCGTAAATTGAAGAGAATGCATCGAATGCTTTCTCGATACACGGCTGCATTTGCAAAATCTAATCAAAAAGACCGAAGCCCATGTCCTGAAACAGAAGGAAAAAGAAGAATCGGTTCAGATAAACAATAAAGCAATTGAGGAAACTTATATCAATACATTCATAATACTATACTTACATCATCAGACTCTTCTTTCTCTTCAACCTTCTCTTCTTTCTTAGCCTCGGCAGCAGCAGGGGCAGAACCACCTCCTGCACCACCAGTGGGAGCAGAAACTGCAACCCCGCCACCACCTGAAGGTACTGAAGCCAATTTTTCCCTCCCGGCAGCAATCAACTCAGTAATGTCTTTTCCGGCAACTTGAGAAAGCAACAGCTCAATTCTTTCCTCATCAGCATCAGCCCCAACTGGAAAAGGAAAAGGAAAAGGGTGTGAAGTAATCAATATAAGAATTAAAGTGACTCATACACATTATTCAAGTATAGCCAAAGTCATATTACCAATTAGCAAATCCATTAGTCTCACATTAATGTATTCTGCACCAATCTAAGTCATACAAAGACCGAACAAACAATAGAAAGAAACAATCCAGATATAAGTGCGCACAACTGTGACAAGTACGACATGGTCACTAATCATATTCAGACTATACAGTTGATCAAAATAAAGAAGCATACAACACAGTGTAAGCTCGTTATAAACCACTAGTATGCTTAATTATAATACGATTAATCTTGAAACACGCCAATGTTCCAAGTGAGCAATGATAAAACTTAGTTTAAGTCTCTAAATCCAAAACTTGCCTAACATTTACACTGATAGTATCAAATTATAGATACTCTAATGAAATCTATTCTCATATTCAAATGTATAGTCTTTTAAGTATTTCGAGAAGCATTGCGAAGTCAATAATGCAATATAATAACTTGATAAGGTAAAAAAATCAAAAGATATCATTTAATCCTAAAAATAGATTAAATTGACAAAAGCAAAAAATAGTACTAGTATTCATTTGCCGCATTCTCTTCAATTCAAAAAATGCAATCCACAACAGAATCCAGAGTTTTTTTCATGTAGAAGACCGAATATACAATTACAAAAAAGAGATTTAAATACAAAAACAAACATCAAATTAGCCCCAAAACAAGTAAGAAAAGCAAAAATAACAATGAGTGTAAGAGAAACAGCTATTTGGAAAACTCCTCACCAATTTCAGATTGTACAATCAATTTTCATGCAAATCAAATGAATTTTTTTCAAAATGTACAAATCTTAAGATGAATGAATAGAGGTGGAAGAATGAGCTATGCAAATCAATACTACTCCTAGTATAGTAAATTTAGATCTAATACCATAACACAAATAACTTAGAAAGAAACACAATTAAATAAATGAAAATCGCGAAGATACAAACCTGAGCTCAAAATTCCCTTCAGATCCTCGGCGGAGGGGGCGGTGTTGCCTCCCAAAACAGCCAACAGGAAAGCTGCGACAACCTTCATTGCTATTAAAACCAACATAAAAAAAAATCATCAATAATAGAACATTAGAATTCAAATTTCATCGAGAAACCTAGACACAACAAACAACAATCAATAACTAGATAGAGAAGCAGCATCCAAATTCACCTGAGAAATTTCACAGAGACAAAAGCACAAATGAAAATCACACCACTGAAACTCGCGACCTCTTCTCGATTGAAGATTTAGTTTTTATATTAGGGTTTAGACAGTTTGGGCCGGATTATTGTTGGGCCTTTTTCATTTGGGCCGAACTAATAGTCCAACTTCTTAATTCCGGAATATTTGGGGAATTTCAGTTGTTCACAAATTTTTAGCAGATTTTCTGTTAGTAATCGGCGGTGAAATTTTTCGTCGCCGGAAAAAAAATTCCGGTCATATTTGCAGCTGATGTTATACACTTTTTTTTCTGTAGTGGTTTTGATAGTTTTGTTTGTTTGTTTATATCCAAGTGAATTGCTTTTTTTCAGAGGCATTTCGTCGAGCAGCTTCTGTTCTATAACGAGTTGCCGCCATGGATGGTAAGCTAGCTTTTTCTCTACCTTTTAAACGTTTTTTTTCGGTTTGAATGAAGTTGATGAATTCCGTTAACTGGTTTCTGACGTTGAGAAGGTGGAAAATGATGAGAAAATATAATTATTGGGATATTTTGTTGATCATTACTGCTTTTGATGAATGTTAACACAGTCGATTCGAAGCCGGGAATGGAGGAAACTATACTGGTGGGTGATGATCTGATGATGGGGCCGCCTTCTCCGGTGATTCCACCGGAGATAGCTTCACACGTGCTTGAGGGAGTCGATCTCTGTGATGGAATTTTGCGGAATTTATTCCTGTGTAACTTTTCTTTATCATTTCTTCAGGAATTAGTGATTGTGGATGATGTCGAGTTTTCGGATTTTGATTGGTTGTGTGTTTGTAGGTCTGCAAATTAATGACATTGAGCCCTTCTGTCAAGATGAGATTGCATTGTATAAGCAATGTGCTGAGAGAAGGGTGAGTTTTAGTAATCAATTGTTGGTAGAGAAACTTTTTGTGAGAGAAACTCAATTTTTGTAGGATAAGGAGCTTAGACAGAGGCTGCAAGATAGTGAGAGGAAATTAGGAATGTCTATGCCTTTGAATCTGGCAAACGAAAGATCCACGCAGTTGGAGGCAGAAGCAACTCAATTAGAGAGGTATGTCAATCACCACTTAAATGCTTTAGCAACCTTCTCAAATGCATTCTTATAGTGAGCTAAGTAGCATGGGGAACGAGAATTTGGACGTTTTCTTTGTATAGATAATGAGTTTAGTCTAGAGAAGTTTGGATACTAAGTTTTTGTATGTGATGATCATTAAAAGACATAATTTTCTCCTTTTTTGTTAATGCTGAACCGGGCAAGTACTGGTGTGGGGAAAGGTTAATGCGAATTGTACTGAGTCGCCTGTTGCGTATCCTCTATATCTAGCACGAATGAGTCTTTGAATCGCCTGCATATGCAATGTATAACCTTACTAGATTGTCGAAAGTCCAGGCTAGACTTATTGCTGATCGGCTTAATTCTTGAATATTTTCGAATTCCTTTGCAGCCTACAAAAATGTATTATTCACCTACAATATTTTCTTATTGTGAGCTATCTTCTAACAACTGAACAAGAATTAGGATGTCTTTGATAAATCATCCTCTAAAAAAGATTGGATATTAGGTTTTTGTATGTGATGTTCATTAAAAGACTCTTTTTTTGGTAATTCATGAGCCACATTTTCTGCTGGTTTTTCTCCTTTTTGTTTGGTAATGCTGAACTAAAGTGGGAAAAGGGTAACTCTATCGTTGTACTGAGTTGCCTTTGCAGATCCTCTTGATCTAGCGCTAATGAGTTGAATCGCGAGCATATGCAATGTATAAGCTTGCTAGACTAGATCCAATGCTGCTTGTTTAAAGTTTATTGATTTGCACATTCTTGCCTTGTATTGGTAGGCGCTTGATTTTGGCAAGTGGAGTCGAGGGCATGGAAGGGTTTCGACAAAGATGGAGTCTCCACGGCCGCCTTACTGATACAAAGTAAGTGCCTTCTGATCCTGAACCTTCATGGGTCAAAGATTGTTGCATAACGTTTTTACGTGCGTTATCATGTAGAAAGCGGCTGGATGCCCTAAAGCTAGGGATGGAGAGTAGGAAGAAAGATGAACCCGTTGCTGAATCGAGTACCAAGAAGAGATGGTTCTTCTGGTGAATGATGGCCCTCATATATCTAATTTGATTTTCACCTAAATGATTGAGGAATATAATTCATTAATAGCCAAACAGAGTCTTGTTTTCATCCATTTTGTTGTATAATATATGAAGTGAGAGTGTTCAGTTTCAGCATAGCATTTGCAGTTAGCAATGCTTTCATCGAATAAAATAAGTTTAGAAAAATACAAACAAAAGTACCTTGTGATCAAATAATGGAATGTTCATATATTATTCTTGTTTTTCAATATTGATTTTATATGATCTATAAACTCATGTTATTATCTTACACAACCGATACAGGACAAGTTTCCTTGCATTTGATTCCGTAACTGGATAAACTGTGTATATACTGTTATGCACGCCTATATTCGTCGCCACAGTCGCCGATAATCTTCATGAGATCTTTGCCTTTCTGGGTGACCTGCAGTATGCTGGTTACATCCTCTTCGTCAAGAACAAGTGAGAAGATAGCATTGTTGTCTTTGATGTGCTCCGCCAGACCAAGTCTAACTCCGACCATCGATCCAGCCACGCCAGGCTGATCGAGAACGTATCTCACAGCAACCGTTGGAATCGAAACCCCATGCTTGATAGCTATCTTATTCAAAGTCTGCAGCAAAACTTGGAAAAGACTCCATCCTCCCCAGGCATCAACCATCTGCATTTTGTTGAAAGAGGATACAGAGGTGAAATACGGGAGAGAAGAAGATCTCATGCCGTTCAAGATATGTCACTTTGATTGGGACGACGAAAAATAGTAAAATTTCAACTGCTATGTGGGGCTTTATCCAAAAAAGGGAGCCCTTCCAAAAATTCTCGACGGCCAGAGTCAAGCAATGGCCGAAGAGGGGGTTTGGAAATAGTTTTCAACCAGCAATAGACGCGCCTCGGTTAGAACCTCACTAGCTGCGTCATTGCCCCAAGCGCAAAGATGCCTTTCACTCTCCCACTCACCCACCCTTTTATGGGAAAGAAACCACACTTCATTTTTCAATTTACTAACCGATGTGGGAAAATATGGTTTAGGCATTCATTCATAAAAAAAAAACAACTCATTTACCCGTTTATACTTCTGCAGCGAAGGAGTGTTCAACGGAGGGCCCGCGAAAGGGATCGTTAGATTCGTGTCGAGGAACTTCTCTGATAGTAATCCACCCATCACCGTGCCATACCTGTCGATGAACTTCCAGTGAGGCATTTGGCAGTCTAGATTATGCAACGATAACGCAAATGCAAAGAGAAAGAGAGAGAGACGTTATAAGCTTAACTCCGGTGAGCTGACAAAGCTCGGCCATCTTCTGCTGCGGACGCATGTCAACAATCGAATGCTGCACCTGAAGAAAGAGAACGTACGTCAAGAATTACACCTTGCAGCGAAGATCTGAGAAAGCTAGGAAATCTCTTACCTGGTTGCTCACAACCGGAATCCCATTTTCTAGAATCTTCTGAAGCCTCACAGTATCAAAGTTGGTTAAAGCAACTGTCTTTATCTTACCTACACAACAAATGCTAAAGTAATCCAACCTAATCAAGTCCCATTATAGCAACATTCACATGAGCAAAACAAATAAACAAACCTTCTTCCTTCAAGTCTGTGAGATGTTTGAGAGCGTCGAGGTAGCCAAGATTCGAATAGTCCCACCTACACAGAACAGCGAACGAGTTCAACACACAAAAGAAGCCGCGCAGAGTAATTAGCAAACGGATAAATTGATAAAACAAACTACCAGTGAAACTGAAGCATGTCAAGAGAGGCGACATCCATTCTCTTCCGGGAAACATTAATGCTCTCGCGAACATAGCTGCTAGTCATCTTCACCGGCGGAGGCACCCATTTTGTAAGACTGCATTCACCACAGTTTTGTTAAATTTCAGAAATTTCTTAACCCGAATAGTTGCTTACTTTACTCACTTACTTACCCTCTAACGCTTTCTAGGTACTCCGGTGGGCGCTCTCTACGCACTCTGTTAATAAAAATGCCATAGAGATCTTCCGCGGGTCCATCTGTCAAGCAACAAGCGTGGCATCAAAACAACGCCAACGACATAAACGAGACGAGTCAAGAAGTGGTGCAACAAGTCATATGTAGGTTTTGTTACATATATCAGCCAAATCAAAAGTGTTGAGGCCAGCATCAGTGTACTGAAGCATGGCCTCGACTGCATTGTCTTTCTCGATTCTACCCCAGCCACCACTCGTCTGCCACGTCCCATTGATCACTCTGCAGATGTTTAAGGAATCCTTCCCATTCTTGACCTCAGTTCTCTTCTTGTCATTGGTTAACAAGCATTGAAAAGGGGTAAACACCAATTTTCTAATTGGGATTGATCTATTGTGTTTAGCCCTGTTCTTGATTGGATTGGATTGAAGAAGATTCCATGAACATGAGTTGCTCATAATCTCTGCCATGGGCAGATTGAATCCCAAAATTCCTAAGGCTAAGAGTCACTACTTAGCAATCTATTCTCCACCATTGGTATTTTCCTATGTTGTGTGACAAAATATGCCACGTTATCTCTTATCTATTTTTACTTTCTTTTTTGTTCTTTCAGATTTTATTCACTGAAAAATTATGACATTTGGTCAAATTCTGGTCTATTCAAAAAATTAAGAATTTTGGATTTGTATAATATATTATTAATGTTAACCAAACAATGTCATTTCCATTATGAATAGATTGTATATTGACTTCCACATACTAATACTAATATACTACAAAATTTGGAAATATTTTTCAACTGATTTTAAAAACACCAAAATTTGACCAAATTTAATTGTTTTTCCAACATTTTGTATTTTACTAAATGTATGCTAAATTAATTTCAGGAATGGTAAACTTAAAAACGCAATCAAATAAATTATCTGGATTTTTCCACTCTCGTCAGTGAGGGGCAAAATTGTAAAATCACTTACAGTGGTCAGCCATGTCGAAGGTGGAGAGACCGGCGTCGGCGTAGCGGAGCATGGCATCAACGGCGGCGTCGCGGTCAATTCGACCCCAGCCGCCGCTGGTCTGCCACATGCCGTTGAGGACTCTGCATATCTCGAGCGAATCGTTCCCATTCTTCACCACCGCCGTGTTTCTCTTCTCGGCGACCTCAACCGCAGGCCCCTCGCAGCACCGCACCACAAGGCGGCTCGAGCTCCTCGGCCGCCGGAATCCGGCGGAAGAGCGCGGGGTGAATGGATTGGAGATGAAGTGGTGCACCGAAGCTGCGGCAGTCGCCATAGCTAAATGCCGCAGGTTTTTTGGGGGCTATTTTGGGTAATTTCCTACAGTTAATGTTGGTTTGATGGTTGGTACTTTCATCATTTCATGTATTTATTGTTTTTAAAATTTCATAGAAATTAATTCTGAGTAGGATTACTACTGGATTTTATTCGAATTTAATTACTAAAATTTGGATTAAATATTTCGAATTTTTTGTTATATTCAGAATGGTTTTCAAAGAATCGAATGAATTAGAATGTATACAAACATGCTAGTTGCTTTTAAATGGAGTATAATATATATTTTTAAATATTTCTATCATAATAATAATTATTAGTATTATTATTATTATTATATAAATACATTGCTTTGGATTTTTGAATTTTTGTAGAAAATTTGAACTATTTCTAATTTTCCGATTCTGTTTGTAGTAGCATAGGAGGATGATTTTTGAAAAATTGGATATGTAGAGATTTCAGATCTACTTCAATTTATATTCTTTCAAAATTAAATTTGGTTTGAAATATAAAAAAGTCTAATTCAGTATTCGAACATAAATGAAATATGAAAAGATCATACCTGGCTAGCTTTTAACTTTTTTAAAAGGTCTGTTATTAGGGGGTGTAAAGAAAATGATTAGAAATTAAGATATTCGTTCTTTATTCGTCTCGTATATGGTATGCCGTATGCAGACGAAATCATCATTTTTCGTATAACGAAAATAGGAAAAAATTAAAATACATCAAGAATTAAACACATACACAAACAACCATCGTACTTCAAAAATCCATACTACTACTATATTGATATTAGTATTAACTTCATTGTGCAAATGAATCATTCTAAGTAATTGAAATTCAAAACAAAGTACTTACTAATGTATTATCTTCACTGTGCAAAAGGCCCTCATTCAAGCAGCAAAATCTTCTCCAGCTAAAACTAAAACTAAATTTCTTCATTGTTCACAAATTTCTTAGTCGTCAAAGAGACCGAACACCATATCCTGCAAACGAAACAAATAATTAGTTCACGTCCTCCAATTCAAGCACGTAGGATATACCATATGCATCAAGACAGACGGACAAAGTATCCAAGTTCGACAGCTTACCTCTCCATCAGACTCCTCTTTCTCTTCCACCTTCTCTTCTTTCTTCGCCTCAGCTGCTGCTGCAGGTGCACCACCGCCACCTCCAGCAGGTGCAGCGACAGCAACTGCACCACCTCCTGAGGGTACGTTAGCCAATTTCTCCCTCCCAGCTGCAATCAACTCGGTGATATCTTTGCCAGCAACTTGAGACAAAAGGAGTTGAACCCTTTCCTGATCGCACTCAGCTCCAACTGAAACACGGCTAGTATTAGAACAGCGTCCCAGTAAATGCAAAACAGAGCATATAACTATAATAGACTGTCATTCGAAAATTTAATCATATGAAATCAATCTTTTATAGAAACAATACTGCACTTGTTTAGTAATGCAAATTAACATTTGCATAGATCTTGATATCATAAGCAGGAAATTTCTGGAGCCTTATTTACTACTACTTCATAAATAGGAAAAGTGAAACAGTATAAAAATACCATGAAACAAACCAAATTACTACTACCATTCAACTTAATTCCTAATCTATAAAAAGGATAAGTGTCAAATAATAAATCACCAGATTGAACAATTTCACATACACACGGAAAGTCATATGTGAAACAGTAATAAGACGAAAAATAGTTCGATTTTACTTGCAAATATGGACTTGTAAGACAACTTCAAGTAAAATAGCCTATACACTGAAAAATACACAGTAACTAAAAACCTTGATGAATGTAAATGCAACTAAGAATTCATGAAAACAACCCTAACTACAATTATTTAGCAATGCAGATTTACAAGCAGGAAATTTCTTCCTACTCCATAAACATTAAAAGAAAACAAAAATCGTGGTTTACATCAATAACGATATTCAATTTCATATGCATACACCGATAAGTAAGACAAAAATTCCAGTAAATTAGAATTCTGTGAAACAAACCTAATGATCAACCCTCGGAATTTCCCCAATTACGATTGTAAACAATAAAAACGCGCGAATACACACAAAATTCAAAATTCTAAACACAAACAAGCAAATGTAAACAATTCCAGGAGCAGATATTACTTAATTTTGTGGGGGAAACATTCGATTTCACACAATACAATGATTGAACAAGAAAGAAGAGTTAAATAAGTATTTATGCGAAGAGAGTATGTATGAACCTGAGGCGAGGATGTTGGAAATATCATCGGCGGAGGGGGAGGTGTTGCCGCCCAACACAGCCAGCAAATAAGCAGCAACGATCTTCATATCTCTCAAACCAAAATCAATAAACGGCGGAAAAAGAAGAACTAATTCTGAGAATTACTCCGAGGAATTACCCTTCAATTCTTCCGTTTAGAGATTTACCCTTCTGAGTTCAGAATTTATAGAAATTCTTTGCTTGGGCTAATTTCGGGGCCTCGTTTAATTCATAATTACCTAAATTAAAGGTATTTAAACGGCAATTTACCAATTTAGATATTCTTTCCTAGTTTTCTCTTTTATATTAGCCTATTCGGCATCGGGGCCTCGTTTAGTTCTTAATATAATTTCCTTAATTAAATGTATTTAATCGGCAATATACTTTTTAGGTATGCTTTCCTCTCTTTTATTTCCTTTTTGTATTATTTGCCAATTTGGTGCCTCGTGTGATTCTTAAAATATTTAGCTTTATTAAAGGTAAGGCAATATACGATTTTAGATATTCTTTCCTTTTTTTCCTTATTGTGTTTAATTCTTAACATAATTAGCTTAATTAAATGTATTTAATAGGCAATATACCGATTTAAGTATCTTTCCTTTTTCCTTATTGTATTACATGTGTTTGAAATTTTGGTTGAAATTTTAGGTATCTTCCACCATAATTACATATAATAATATATCTCAATTATTTTGTATGCATAATATAAATATAAGTAAGGAAAATGACATTTTTCCATAATATTTTTGTGTCATAGTATTCCTAACTTTTTTAGGATAAATTGTCAAATAAATCATGAAAATTTTCCTACTACTTATGAGGGTAGCATTTTTTAATATTTCCAAAATAACAATAATAATAAATTGAATCGAAAATTTCGAATTTTTATAAAATTATACTACTCCACTTCTTATGATATTTTCCATTTGCGTGACTTTATCGTGACAAAAAAAATCGGACATTCAAAGAATTCAGATATATTTTAATTCATACTATTATTTCAAGATCCAAATTGGTTTGAATTATTATGGGATCTGATGTGGCGAGATTTTTAAATTTTCAAAGTGATTTTTGTTTCATGTTAGTAATTTTAGGGGGTATGAACACAATGACTAGAAATTGAAAAATTTGTTCTTTCTTCATAGTCTGCAGATTAAATGATAATTAAACACAAACAAGCATCGTAATTCAAAAAATGATACCACTATATTAGTATGTAGTAAATGACATGATTCAAAGCAATTAAAATCCAAAACAAAGTAGTAGTAGTATGTAACACATATTGAGTGTGCAAAATGGCTGTCATTCAAGCAGCATCTAAAACTAAAACAAAATTTCTTCTTATTCGTCGTCGAAGAGACTGAACACCATATCCTGCAAAAGAAACAAATAATTAGTTCGGGCGCATAGGATATAGCATATGCATCAGGTTGACAGCATACCTCTTCATCAGATTCCTCTTTCTCTTCTTTCTTCGCCTCAGCAGCTGCTGCGGGTGCACCAGCAGCAGGTGCAGCGACAGCAACAGCAACTGCACCACCTCCTGAGGGTACAGTAGACAATTTCTCCCTCCCTGCAGCAATCAACTCAGTCATATCTTTGCCAGCAACTTGAGACAAGAGGAGTTGAACTCTTTCCTGATCGCACTCAGCTCCAACTGAAACACAAACAACATCACAGTGAATGGGAAACAGGGCATAACTATAATACTTTCATTCAAAAATTTCATCATATGAAATCAATCTTTTACAGAATTAATAATGCAAATTAACACTTGCACAGATCTAGGATCATTTTTGTTTAATCATAAGTAGGAAAAGTGAAACAGTAACTATAAACCTTGATGAGTGTTTATGCAACTAAGAAATTTCTTCCTACTCTATAAACAGTACAAATAATAATAAAAGAAAGCTAAAATTATGGTTTACATCAATAACAATGTTCAATGACACTTGCGTATCACCGATCAGTAAGATAAAACTAAAAATCTTGATGAATATAAAATCAACTTAGAATTTCGTGAAACAAACCTAATGATCAACACTCAGAATTTCAAAAAAAACGTGTCAACATACACAAACATAAACAATTCCAGAAGCATATACAAATTACACTAAATTAACTCAATTTCCAAGGGGAAACATTCAATTTCACACATTTCAATGATTAAACATGTATGCGAAGAGAGTATGTATGAACCTGAGGCGAGAATGTTGGAAATATCCTCGGCGGAGGGAGAGGCGTTGCCGCCCAACACAGCCAACAAATAAGCAGCAACGATCTTCATATTTCTCAAAATCAAATTCAATAAACGGAGGAAAAAGAAGAGCGAGTAATTTCAGAATTACTCACAAGAATTACCCTTGAATTCTTTGGTTAAGAAAATTTTACCCTTCTGAGTTGAGAATTTATAGAATTCTATGGTTTAGGGTTTAATAATTTGATTGAGCTTTTTGGTTGGGCTATTTTTGGGGCTCGTTTAATTCTTAAAATAATTTCCTTAATTAAATATATTTAATAAACAATGTTCAATTTTAGGTATTCTTTCCCCTCTTTTTTCCATTCCTTTTTGTATTTGGTGCATCGTTTGATTCTTAAAATAATTAGCTTAATTAAATTTAGGGCAATATACGATTTTAGATATTCTTTTCTTTTTTCCATATTGTGTTTAATTCTTAAAATAATTAGCTTAATTAAATGTATTCCATTGGCAATATAAGATTTTAGGTATCTTTCCTTTTTCCTTATTGTATACTCACGATCTTCAGCCATAATTACATATAATGATACATCTCAATAATTTTACATAATATAAGCAAGGAAAATGACATTTTGCCATAATATTTTTGTGTCATAATATCCCTATTTTTTTAGGATAAATTGTCAAATAAATCATGAAAATTTTCAAAGTTTGTAATTTCACGGAAATTGGTCAGTCCCACATTTTAATAAAATCTGAATTGTAAATTAAGAAGTTTGTAATTTTCACAATTTTTTTCAACTAAATATATGATGAGGTAGCAGCCCAATTTTATTTTCCACATTTAAGATAATGATAATTTGCTACTATAAAATTTGTCCGGAGTGTGAAATATACTGGCGTGCGCGAAACTAAATTTTGGAGATATATTTTAATTAAAGGATATACTTGGAATACGATTCTTTTTCCTTTTAACATTTTGATTTTTCAATGTAGATTAATTAGGTATATATCTAAGTCGTCCTTTCTAAATTACAACGATTTTTTTTTCTTACGACACCAAGTTTTTTCATATTTTGACTAATGTTTGTCAGTTTAGATAGCGATAAATCAATTAACAATAGTAAATCCCTAATTAAATCAATTAACTCAATATCATAAACTAAAATTTATTTTGTAAAGTATAATTTGATTAGCTAAATTATCTCTCAGATAGCAGTCGTCGTAATCATTCTCAAAATACATATTTTATTTTTCAAGCATGGAAATAATTGACTGGGCTTTTTTCATAAATCTGAGCTCAATCCAAGTGAGTTGGGCTGGGCTGAGAAAATTACTTATATTTTATTGCATTATGCTTTGTTGTTTTAATATTTTCTAAAGAATGACATTAAGTAGTAACCTTTATTTTCTGAAGATAATACTAGCATGTATAGGTAGTTATTTCAAGTGATGGGACATGGGAGTAGCCAAAATATTGATAGATGCGCAATTAGTTCATAATAATTTTATAAATTTCGGTTTGATAAATATTAAAGTTTTTTATAATTATTTTCACATATTTTAAAATAGAAAAAAATATAATAATTGGTAGGGTCTCAAGCCCTAACACTGCTTACTATGTAATATGTATGCATATGGTTCATTGTAACATCGTACTCTTATTTTTCTAATTCATACCCATAAACTTTGTTTGAGTATAATCGAACCGAATAAAGATGAAGTATCTTGTAGTAAGAACAACCATCTCTTTAAACCACAACTATTTATTCGAATACATTATGACTTTTAGTTCTAACAATAATTACTTTTAACCAATTAGCATATAAACCGAGTGAAGATGAGCCCCTCATTTATCGTCATTCAGGCCCCCTGTCCATTTTCTGATATCGTTGAGCTCATCTATCATATTTGGAAAGACCCTTTGTCTATTTTCTGATATTGTTGAGCTCATCTATCATATATTCCAAATAGAGGGATAGCTAGGACGCAAACCTCCCTAAGATCATCTTCATCACAACCCAAGCCTTCTTCCACAACTTTAATCATGTTGAATTTGGACTATATTTAAAAAAAAAATTAACATTCACGTGAAGTAACACTAGATTTGAGACACACACACCTATGTAGAAGCTAACATCATATCACATGGGTGATTAATTGTAATCAAAGCTGTAAGATAGCTGATTAATTACACACATCCCCTCCAAAAAAAGACAAATCTAAGATGACAAGTTTTAGTTAAAAACATGATCAATCAACCGACAATCGAACACCATCGACGCCAAAATCTATGAGTGTGTCGAATATTAAGACATGCGGCAGTTTTCTGCAGACTATTATACAAAAAAAGTAGAATTTCGTTAATATATTTTGTGTTGGTTAATGCTTTAGTCATTAGTTTGTGGCGTAATTAGTGGTGTCTAATCTCGTGACTTGGCAAATGTGCTACCTTTGGTTAATGCACATTTTTCGATTCTAAATCTAGAGGCTGCATTTCTATTGGCTAGAGGTGATTAGGTCTAAGTGTGCTAGATAAAGATTCTTGATCGTGCGCATGATTAATTGGATCATTATTTTATTCACTGCAATAATTAAACTTAGAGAATAGGTATATATATGGTGTAGTAAATAGAGTAGACATTATATTTGAGGTGTGTTTTAATGTTATAATATGTGCAATAAAATTATGGAGCCAGTGTAGCTGTCCACACTCACAAGAAAATATATAAATAATTAGTATTTCTTTTATAACTATGTTTGGATGTTTTCTTCTTCGAACAACAATTAGACGGTGAATTTTGCACAATATATATGTTGCATCTATTGGCATGTTCTCTAATTTATCCCACGGAATCATAATGAATTTGGAGGAAATTGTAGAGAACTAGGAGTATTCTAATATAAATTGCGACACTTTATTTTGTTAGAGATTCTAATATACAACATATATAGACGTTGTCCCATTGAGGAAACACTAGTTGCCAAATGGACTTAATATATGAATCAGTTAAGTATGAACGGTTTAAAAATGTCATTAAATCAATTTATGAAGTTGATTAAACAAAGTGTATGCATCCCTTTCTATGACATAATAAAGCTCGATCTATCCCTTTATCTATTATGCAAATATTTTTATATGTACTCGTATAATATATTGTTGATGAAGGACCCCAAGTTATCTAATTAATTAGTTAATTATGTGAAACCGTACGTAGATAATGCAAGAGGAAGAAAAAACTAGTATAGGGTTTTTACTTCAGATTTCTCTAAATTAATTAACATAAGAAATTACCCTTGACAATTTCTATAGTCGATCCCTTTAACATGCAACATCAATTTTTAATAGTACTACTTATTTACCTTGTCTATACATACAATTATACAAATAATTGATAAAATAAGATAAGATAGAATTGCATATGGATTCCACAACCCCATGATTTGAATACACATATACACATAATTACACATAATGGCCTTGACCTTGAAGTTGGAACAATCGATCTAATTGTTTCATAATATTATATTATCGGAATGAACTTGCTTAATATCAACGATCGTTTATACTAAAAAATAAATTAATATATGTGTGAAAGTGGGCATGGGCGGCGGTGTATTAAAATTTATATTTGAGTTGACTAATTTGCGTACTTGATTACTCAGCCTTAATTTAATTAAATAAAATTATAAGATAGACAACTGCAAACTGATAAACGGCATTTAAAAATGACTTGATGTAGCAAAGTAATATTTTAAAGAGACTAAAATATAAATAATAAGTTAAATATGTGGGATACAAATATCCAAGTAATTTGAACACGACACTGTTAATTAATTATTCATGAAAAAGTAATACGTCGACGTGCATGGCTCTTTGCCTAGCAAAATTAGGCAGAAAAAAACAAATTAAATAAAAAATAAAACAAGGTTATTTATACATTTGTTAGTTAATTTATTGGATTATATATGTATGCTTGTCGACATGAAAATGGTATAGTAATTAATCAATTAATAATTATTAACAGAAACATTGGGCGGTAATGCATGTGAAACACTATCTAAATTATGTAGGTAGATATATAGGATTTTAATTAAATTAATCATCGAATAAACTTAATACATCTGCATAAAGTCCAAATGGAGGAGACATAATTTTCAAGATAAGTCCATTGTATCTTACGACAAGTAGGTATCAATATATTCCAAAGTGAAATGTTTTTATAACTTATAATTGAGTTATTATGTATGTGCATGTAACGACTCCAAGCCTTTTATACTAGTTATAAACAGAATAAATTATTTGACAATGACCCCAAGTAATACATGTTCATGAAATAGACACAATACTAATTAATTACAAAAATAAAATCATATAGTGTGACGAAACACTTCACGTTGGTCTATTTGGCTTATCTAATTGATTATAATGTGTGGTCCTACCTTAATAAACAAATAATACAATGTCCAATTTATTGTATCCACTATGTGAATCTGATTTCACATTGTATGAACTATGAACCATATTCTAATTAATTACAATTCTCTTCTTTTAGTACTCGCGAAAACGATCTTTTCTTATACATGTGGCGTATACTGGCATATAATACAAAGACAAGTTACGAATACTCAAACGCCACGCCATATGTATAGTACAAACATATGGTGTGTGCTATGTCGGACTGCCCGAAGACACGAACCATAACTATTGCCTACCGATCGTCCCCTCGGCGGCTCGGCCGCAGTTCCCACGTGAAAAACGTGGTCGTTTTGTACACACACGAGTTGTGTACGTCCAAATCTGAAGTGGAAGCATATATATTTTTTCAAATCCTAATGCTTCCGCTCCTGAACAATTGCGGGTAGGCCACCACGCAGAGTGGCGGTCAAACCGGGCATGAACTTTGGACCTTGACCCGACCCGGTCACATGAATGTCGAACCTTCGTATTAGAGAGAGCGCGACCGCCTTCATTTCCACCAACGCCATCTCCTTGCCCAAACAAACCCTAACCCCGCCCTGAAAAACCGGGTACTTAAACGGGTCTTCCTGCTTGAAAACTCCGTTTTCGAGCCATCTACTCGGGTCAAATTCGAGCCGGTCTTCCCCCCAAATCCGCTCCATTCGCCCCATCGCATACGGATGGTATGTAACCCTAGTTCCCCTCGAGACAAGAGTGCCGTCGGGCAAAACGTCGTCGTTTTCGCAGAATTTCGAATCGAATTGCACCGGCGGGAAGAGGCGCATGCTCTCGTGCACCGCCGCGTGCAGGTGGTGCATCTCCCGGAGCTCCGAGAACGTGGCGCCCTCGTCTCTCGACTCCCCCATCACGCGGTCGCACTCCTCGCGGATCGATTCGACGGCGGAGGGGTTCCGGCTGAGCAGCCAGAAGAAGGTGGTGAGCGCCGACGCCACCGTGTCGCGGCCGGCGAGGAGGAAACTGACGACGATGTCTCGTAAAAAGACGTCGTCGTCGGTGGTCGCCATGAATCTCGAAAGGAGATCTCCGCCGCCGCCGTGCTCGCGCTTGTGCCTAATCACCTCCTCCGCGAGTCCGTGGACGGATCTAATCGCTTGCTTCAACCTCTTCTCGGATCCGAGATTAAAAAACCGCTTCATCCTCCACACAATCGGCGACGTCGCGACGGCTCTCTCCGCCGAGAGCCTCGACGCGAGATCGAACGCCGCCGCGAAATCGCTCGCCGGAAGCGACGGAATTAAGCACTCCGGATCCGATCCGAAGGAGAATCGGCATATGCTGTCGAAGGAGAATCGCCGGAAAATATCCTGCAGATCGAAATCGGATCCCGATCGGAGAATCGGAACGAGCCTCGATTCGATCTCGGAGCTCACGATATCGAACGCGTAGGATCTCACCGACACACTCCCAAGCTCGAGGCTCGCCATTTTGCGCTGGAACCGCCAGAGATCGCCGTCGACGTTGAAGATGCCGCGGCCGAGGAGATCTCCCAAAATCGCGGAGAACTGCTTCCCCTTGGGATAATTGACGAAATTCGTCTTCAGCATGTGCTCGACATTAGCCGGATTGGCGGTGATCACGTTGCCGAGGACGTGAACGTGGATCGTTCCGGTGGGGGATTCGGCGAGGAGGTGGGTGTACCAATCGCATAAATTGTTGTACCTCAGCGTCCACCGCGAAGTGAGGAAAGTTTGGCAAGTTTCGCAGGCGCAATACGGCTTCATCCGCGCTACAAAAACCATGGCGGCGGAGAGGAGGAAGAGGAGGGAGGCGAGACCGAGCTGCAGCAACTCCATTGATGGATTCTAGAGAGAGAGAGAGTGGTGTGAGTGTGTTTGAATTTTGATGATGGGAAGGTGAGAGGCGAGATGGATGTGAATATATATTGTTCGGTTGTGTGGGGAAATTGTGGGCTGGTTTTGAAATCATTAATTAAAATATTGAAATGAATATTTAAATAATTTTATTAGTGGTGGGTTGGATTTTTTGGGATGATTTTGCAGTTATTTGACAGCTGAAAGTGGGAATTAGGAGAGTGGTCGATTTTTTGGAAAATAGGGAAAAGGCACGAAGAAATTGGCACAAAAAACGCGTGTTAAAAGACAGCGTAGAATGTGGGTTCACTTACATAGATGCAAATAGGTGTCGATGTGTTGTATGCGTGTGATAATCATTTAGTTTAATAAACTTAACACGAAATTTTTGGGATATAAATCATATCTTAATTAGCTGTTGATTACATATTTTCTATTTATATTATATATAAGGTTAGGTTTGTAAATTTCTAAATTGATAAAATCACAATCTAATTAGTATGCAATTCAAATAGGATTGATCCAATGATTTGGATCTAAGTGCAGTTATTGACTTATTATTCGCATTACTTGATGACTAATTTAACATTTCAATAATTATTTTTATGAGATAAATATCTAAGCAAAATATTAATCTTCCATTTTATATATAAGTATTAAGTTTTATTAATATGACTAGTTTTCATTATTATGCATTAGATAGGTTATATGTGAACTTTCTTGTTAGTTGTTGGATTAGTCTGAAACCCACATATTTAAGATTATGATTGAAATTTTATAATTTCATAAAATTTAGTTAACTTGTAACTCAAATAGGATTGTGTTCAAATTTGGTGGGGTGACCAGATTAACATCTTTGTTTAATGTACATGTAAGATCGCGATATAATAAGGAACTACTAACGTTTCTCTTCAGAAAATGTTAGTAAGGTTTGAGTAATAATAAGTACTACTAGTAACTCAACTACTCTTACCATTAGTTTTATTCTTTGTTCTCTCTCAAGCACTAACTCAACTACTTTAACACTAGGTTAAATAAGTATGTTAAAATTAGAATAAAATAGTCTCATTTTTTACTTGTATAATTTTGGACTAGTTAGTTATGTGTCGTGAGTGGCATATGTAAGTTACTCATTTTCGTTTAAATGAAGTTTTAATTGAAGTGATCAAGTGTTAATTAAAACAGGTAATCGTCATCTCTTTTGGCATGAATGAATTAGTCGAGCACAAAAGAGTTGTTCTCTAACAATAATTCATGTGATGATGAGCCAATTAATGACAATAATTGGTAATTAAAAGAAGATTATAATTAAATGAGTTATGTGGATTTGTATAGTAATTAAAAACAAATGAGATATTAATCCTTGCTTTGAGTAAAAATATAGGCGTTGTTTAGGTGAACGACATCAAGATCAATTGTAAACTTAACTATTCATGGTATTGTTAATTGTTAATAATATATATAGTCCTTTTTTGAATTGTCACACAAGGTGACCACGTTTTAGATTGCCAGTCCAAATAGGAGGTTGGCCTTGAATTTGGAGGCTCATTTTTTTAATTTCATAATTTCTAAAGAATTCTAGACTACTTTCCAAATAATTTTAGAAAAAAAGGGTTGGTCAAAACTCGAGTTTTTGACCATCGATACATTATGTTTCGTTGTTTTATTCATGGATGCTGCTTGACTAGAAAACTTGAGGTATATATACTGAATTATATACACACACATCAATTTTTAAGATTTGAAAAATACTCCTTATTATGATATCCCTTTTTAGAGTTTGAACTATTATAGGAACAATCTTTAAATTGTTATATACACAAAGCTCGTTATACCAATTCCAACCACCTAGAATTAAGACATCATATAAAGTAATACTGCCTCACCCTGAGGCAATAAATACAAATTCGGCATATATTTCAAATTTAAGTTTGAAATTTTTATATAGGAATTGTGTATTTTAAATTTTACTTGATAATACAATATTTTTAGTTTGTTCAGATAATTATAGCCACTTTTGCATAACAATTTATAAGAAATTTGAATAAATATAAATATCATATAAAAAAATTACAAAAATAAGTTTGGTAGGGGTTCAAGCCCCTGAGCCCTCTATATGTGTTCGCTATATTTTTATAAATATATGGCTCAATAATTAAGGAAATTATATATAACCATGAAATATTTTGTAAGCATGAAATTTTATTCCCATCAATTTGCTTGAAAATATGTTGTTTAATTCGACTCTACACATGAAATATTTAATTCCCAAGTCATAGTCAACCAATACGAATTTAGTGGATATTAGAAAATAAAAAATCAACTTGTTGAAAATTGATTTAGCCCTCCGAGTATAGTGGAAGCTAATTTTAATTCTTTTTAATATACTTTGAAAATTTCAGTAAGCAAAATAATTTAGACAGCATGCGACAATCGGATTTTCTAGATAACTTTTGAATCAACATTTGTCAATCTAAATATCATACTTATTAGTATATATTAATTAATTCAAACTTACATTAATCAACTATTCGTTCTTGGATAGCATGTGTGTCAATATTGCTAGAATCATGTCGACGTCATCGGCCAGTCGGAATTTAATAATCATAATTATAATAATATTGTAGTAAAATTAATAATGCATGGGGTAATTTGGTTCTGGACGAATTATTGATTTGTTATGACTTTAAAATTGATCAAGATTCCGGCAATAAAATTGTTTGATAACTTATTTATGTGTTTTTATCGGATCAATAAAAACAATGTTACATTATAGACGTAAATCAAAGTGATATTATACCACATAAAAAATTTCATTTGGCACACAATCTTACGTTATTTTTGTTAGAGATTGATAGTGCCACGTAACTAAGTCTTATATAATTATATATGTTAGCACCGAAATCAAAATTTCATAATTTACATATAATTTAAAATAAATATACAAAATTAAGTTTAGAATTTTTTTAGCACATTACCGATTATTAATTTATTAGCAATAAAAATCTCACCAAACACACCCGGATATGCTACGTGTGAATCCAATATATGGACCCGGTGATGATACTATAATTAATTCAAATATAATTCGTCTTATATTAAATAAAATCCCATGATATAATTTCTTAATAATGACGTCTATTAAAACAAATTCGACTTTTATTGCAAATCAAAATGTGCCCATGCCTAATAGAGACTACTGTCACTAACGTTTTGCAAGTCATGTTTGGTAAAGTGTTCACATGAGTCCAATGCCAATATTTTTCAAGCCACCAAAATTAACTATAATCGGTTGGAAACGTCTAAAGGTTGTTAAAAGCCTTTCGTCTTCGACAACGATCTCGGTCTTTCAGTTGACCGTAATCGCTATTGGGTGTGGATGTGATTTCAAAAGTAAAATACATATATTAAAAAAATATATGTATTTTCACACTTTTCATATAGCTTTGGCTAGATACATAGCCGGTTTAATCTCCGAACTTCATCAAGTTAGCTAACAGGACAAATTAAATATACCATACCGGAATGATAGAAGAGTGTTTCTTCTTGTAACTTACAATTCTTCTATTTCGTTCATTATTTTTCTTGGTTTCAACTATATAATTTGTCCAGCTAGGAATTGTCTATTTAACTTACAATTATTCTATCATAAGTATTTTAATAACACATTATCTACATGCTACAACGAAATAAAACAGTCTGGTTCGAATAATGAACGCTATTGTGTTCAACTTTGACACACTAAAATTTATTTTTCAATGTTCCACAATAAATTGAACCATATTAATTACCATACACAGATTGGAATTAAAACAAATTAAACTAAATTAAATTCACTTCTAAATCATTTCAACATGATTCCTTATGTTTTCTCTATTCACAATAGTGTGCATGCTGGACTTAACATCGTTTTCTCCACTTGCATAATAAGTCAATTTTATTACAACCTATTTAGCCAGTTGTAGGCAATCAACTGTGCAATTTGAAGTCGGTATCTCATAAAAATTAACAGGCAGGAAAAAAAGGACATATTAAATAATTGGTGTTACTTTTGGAAAATTGATGACTGACATTTATCTCGAATCTAAAAGGAGCAAAGTCACATTTTGCACGTTTTAAATGAGAAATTAATGTATATTAACAATTTCACGTACGATGATGTTGACAAGTATCTATTGCATATACTATTCCTCCAAATCAGGAAAAATATACCTATATTTGCTCGCAATTATTTCAATAGTTAACTTTTTTTTTATAGATTTTTTTCATCGTTTTTTATCCAAAAATAGATCTATATTTGCTCGCAATTATTTCAATAGTTAACTTTTTTTTAGATTTTTTTCATCGTTATTTATAAAGATAGTTGTTGAGATAATTATACCAGCCAATATTTTTTTCCAAGAAAAATTAATAATGGTTCGAATTAAATTGTGATCTACTATTAATTAAATAGTACTTCCTCCGTCCGAATAAGAGTCATGTTTTGTCATTTTCGTCCATCCATGAATAAAAGTTCTATTTCACTTTTACCATAAATAATAAATATGCTTCACATTCCACCAACTTATATACTCCCTCCATCCCAACTAAGTTGAGTCGTATTCCTCTTTGGGATGTCCAAACTAAGTTGAGTCATTTTTTTTAACAAAAAACATAACATCCAATCACTATTACTTTATTCCATCATCTACTTTACTCTCTCTTTATCTTTCCTACTTTATCCCCTCTCCTATTTTTTTCAACACAATTTCTTAACTTTCGTGCCCGAAAGATTTGTCTCAACTTAGTTGGGACGGAGAGCTTATTTCACTAACTTATTCAGCCCACTTTTCTTTTACACTAATATATGTAAGTGATATTTATATTCCACTAACTTATTCAGTCCACTTTTCTTTATATTTCGTAAAATTTGTGCTCAAGATTCAAAATAGAGTTGTTTGGGCACAAATTCTAACCTAGAACCACACATCAGTAGTAATTCTTTTTTCTAACTTAATCATTTTTATTCTTTTCGTAGATTTATAATCTTTATCAAATTATTTGGAATTAATATTTAAATTCATATCCAAATCCTTTTCGTTTTCCATTTACACATTGCGTTCCTTATTAATTAAATTAGTATCGATACTCATTTTCAACTTTTAAAAACAAGAAAGGGAACTGAATAAAATGTTGAGTTAAATTTTTGTAAACGAGCCCATCGACCTCTTGCTAGTTGGGCCTGGTTTAACGGCCTATAAAATGAAGCTAGTTAATGTTTATTTATGAGACCCCAAATTTATAATTCAATGTCGTTTACTTTGAATGAAAGTTTTTCGAGCTCTCATTGATACCTTTAAATTTAATTGGGTCATGAACTTATATTTTAGACACCTTTAGACAAAAACAAGTGTGGGCATATCACATAAAATGCGATAAATTCCATTTAATTATATCAAACGAGAAGCACATTTGTTGATGGACGTTCTAATATTCCAATTTTATTTTATTTTATTATTTCCTAAAGTGAAATATAAAGTAACGACATTTGGAAAAACTGAACACTTTATAAAAAGCAAAAATTTGATGCCTTTCAGAATAAAGTGCTTCAGAAATATGAATGAGGATGACATTGCTTTAGAATTAGATAAATAAAATCGGCTAAACAAGAATATTTTTGTACTACTACTATCTAAGTTTTAGATAAATAAAATCGGCTAAACAAGAATATTTTTGTACTACTATCTAAGTTGCTTTTCTTTGTATCATATCCATATCAATAAAGTACAATGTACCCACACAATTCACGAGCATTCTATAAAGTGATTAAAAAATTTATTAGTTTATTATTAAACTTTTAGATATCTCAAAAATCTTATAATGTCTCAACCTCTTCAATTGAGTAATAGAAAATTTTTCCACTAATCACCACAGGTTGGGGTTGTTTTGTCGTTGACAATTAGTTGTGTTTTTTTAACAAATCCTTGTTGATTGTGTTGTTGAACTCTTGCTCGTTGTTTAATTTTTACTAGAGCCTTTTATTTTAATAAAGAAAAATTTATAGAGTATGCTTTAATATTTCTTGCAATGCCATCATAATATCATATACATGACACCCAATTAATTCACAAAAGCTTATGTATATATAATAGTCCAATAAATACAACTCAAACAACTATCAAATAGTATTGAAATATTCAAACTTATTTGTAGCAATCAACGTTTGAAAGCATATTTGACAACACCAGCAATGTGTGTGTTGACAAAATAATCATCCCAATTGATGATTTTTGGATCAAAGTAGAACATCTCATCCTCATCAATTCCACACCTCTCCTTTACTACCCTCCTCAATTTTTCAGTGTTCATGTCATCAAATCTGCATATACACATACATAATACATACAAATTGGATTAATCGAAATACAAAATTAAAAATATATTCATTTTTGTGTACTTACACTCCCTTGAAGAAGAGATAGGGGCTAAAGAGTTCGACCAAACGCATCAAAAACATAACCTTTCTAGAAAGATCTAGATAGGCCCTTTGAAAATAGTTGCAGCTCGCTGTGTTTACAAGGCTAAGAATCTGTTAAGGAACAAAATTCCATCAACACATAAATATTAGCTAAATGTAGGGTCGGACGCAGAAATTTGTTCTCGGTGTAGACTGTATATAATCTATGTTTCGTATTTGAAATGTTGAAAGAAGAGTTTTCATATAATTTGTTTTGATAATAGGAGTTTTTTACAATAATTTACACAAAATATCAAATATTTGATAATACTAAAATACTAATTATATTTATTTGATTTTGGAAGGGGCTTAACACCCTTGTGACATTATTGTGTGTCCGCCACCGGTGAATATTACTCCTTTTGTCCGTAAAAATAGTCTAATTCTTTGCTTCTCATATTTTTTAGCAACTATTTTTATAATGACAATCATTCTCCCTTCCTTTTTTCATCAACGATATATTTTTTAATCATTACTAATACTGCTATCTTTTATAGTGAGATTCATTCTATGCTTATAACACTATTTTTATAAGACGGAAGACTGAACTAACCTTAAGGGGAAGCAAGTAATGGAGTTCCATGTATGTTCGGACCGCAACCCTAGTGGGCAACTGCGTGGCCCTTCCGACAACAATAGGCTTGCCATCCTTGGCTTTCCACGGCTGCGTTGTGAAGAAAAGCAGGCCATAATCTTGAAGACGTTGATACGTCACTGGATTCGACATCGAAGACCCGACATGGTAGATAGTCAGCGCTGCTTCGCCCGCGGGCGCCGCCATTGATGCTATCATAGCATTCACTACCATATCTGATGGAATCTGCATCAAAAATATTCATTACAATAGAATTTGTTTTATAAGTGAAAATAAAAAAAAAATTAAAAAAAAGCAATGCAACTTACCAAGTCGGTTATAGTTTGAGGATCGCCAGGAAAGCAACTCATTTTGCCCTTTCCATATCCCACCACAAAGCTATCAATGTGTCTGCCAAAAATATATTTGTAAATTATTATTATTATTATTATTATTATTATTATATATATATATATTACCTGACCCCTTCAAGCCAGCCAGAAAAGGGTTCTCTCAAAGTACTAGTGATAATAGAAGGACGAATTATTACAATAGGGATGTTAATTTTCAAATGTCCCAACAACATTTCTCCCATTGCCTTTGTGAATGAGTATGTATTTGGCCATCCATACTTTCTTGCTCTATCAAAAAGCAAAACACCAAAAAAAAAAAAAACAAAAAAAATATATGATCATATCATATGGATTTTTGTTTTGAAAAAAATGAGCTTGGTTTAGTTAATCAAAGGTGAAATTTGTACTGACCTTTCAATGCCTAAATCCTTCATCTCCATTGTAATTTGCTTTTCAGAAGCTCCATCATTGTATAATTGTTGTAATTTATTGTGAATAATTTCCTTCTCTGTCTCAATATTGAGTCCATGCATTCCATTAAGACTGTCGCCCAACTTCAACTGTGTCTCCAAAATCAGTCCCTCCCTCTCTCCACATACATATGCTAATTTTATACACTTGTTTAGATCATATGTGCAATTATATAAATAACTTCATTAGCGACGAATAATGCCCATCAGAGCTTTTGCCGACGGCCAATTCGTCAGTACACTATGACATACATCTATTCGTCGTGCTTCCCCTTTTAAGTAACCTTTCATTGTAATTGGCATTCTTACTTTTCTTACTCTCTCCATTTCAGATTAAATGTTTTTTTTACGTGATTTAAGAAAATGATAGTAGCATTTAATAAGTTAAATTAAAAGAGATTAAAAGTGTAAATTTTACTAATTTAAGAAATTAAAAAAGGAATACAATTGAAGATGGTACTTTAATTCCTAGACTTACTTCATTGGCTAGTGTTGGATATCTCAATTAAAGTGATTTTCAAATTAATTCCAATATTTCATATTAATTCCATATTATAATACTAGTAAAACAATATAATAATAATGCTAACCGGTAGACACGTGGAGGAAGACAACCAATTGGGTGCATTTAGCCGCAAATTTTAAAACGTTCGCAGCTCCGATAGTATTGATTCTCAGCGCAGTATCATATCTGTAAAAATAAATTTTTTATTATAGACTATATTTAATCAATAAAGATATAATAATTGATATATGTTGATTTCGATAGTGATTAATACAAGTTTATATAGGGAAATATTTAGTGCACAATACATTCTCCTTATTATGTAATCCTCTAGGGTATGCATTATAAGAGGCATTTTTTTAGGCACACAAAAAAATATAGTGATATTTAGCAAGTTAAATAAATAAAGAATAAAGTAAACAAAAAATTGAAAATTAAATTTGATTGGAAAATGAAAAAGACCCAGTTACCTCGACACGTTTTGGAAACTCAAATTCCTTATATTCTTGTGTTTTTTTTTTCTATTGTTGAATGTGTATTAGTATAAAATAAATGATCGCATCACATATGCATGCACATTTTTAGAAGATGGAATCAAATTTTCAGAAGTGGTGTACTCTAAAATAAAATTTGCAAAGGGAATAAATATTGATAGATGAAAGAGGCAAATAATACCTTTCATCAAAATTGGTAGTTGCAGCTAAATTGATGACAACATTCACTTGTCCAAACAAATTTTCCAAGGTGTTGCTGTCTAAACCAAAGGAATCACATGTGATATCGCCAAATAGTACAATCACCTTTTCTTGTATAAGGGAGTTTAATTTTCCCCCATATTTCTCCCTTACTACCTTGAACAACTCCTTCCCTATCACCTTCAACATTTAAACAGAGTGTAAATTATATATATCAAGAAATGTTAAAATTGTAACACATTCTTGATACTAACCCGATATCCAAAAGTAATAGGCACTCAACATGTAATCTCTCATGATTGAGTCGAATCTCATCAGTACATCTTTTATTAATATTGTGAAGACCTAAGTATAAGGTCGTTGTAATTAAATTTGTGAAAAGTGGTCGGATTCAGATCAAGCATGCCCAACAAAGATTTTTGACGTGAAAACTTTTCTTGGTCTCAAAGTGCCACTTTGACTCGAAAAACGGGTGGGTCCAATCCTTTTCTCTATATGCAAGTATTTATCGAGCTTGATTAAGTAGGTGAGACGACAACAAATATTTTTTGAACAGGAATAGGTAGGTGAAATTACAATCAAAATTATAAAATTGGACTCATCCCCATTTTCAGCCTCGGCCCATTTGACAATTCTAGCATATTGTATTTAAGTACATGGAATATTTTTTGGGTAAATATGCAATTTACCATATTATTGTTACACATGCAAACATACTTACATACCTCAGTGTTGAAACGATGCAAAGCTGATGCAGAATCTGCAGCCCTTATAAGAAGATACAGTTTTTTCACATTTGGTTGAACTCTCAATATCTTCTCTATGAACACTGCACAACCAAATTAATTCATCAATATTGCTTATATATTTGAGAATTCTCGAATAAAAAAAATAAATATGTGTGTGTGTGTGTGTGTTAGAGAGAGAGAGAGAGAGAGAGAGAGAGAGAGCCTTTTGCAAGAACGCCAGTGGCACCAGTGACAAGAATGCTTTTGTTTTCAAGAAAGTGAAGAATGCTTTGCAATTCCATTGCAAAATTATAGCTAGCTTGAGAATATAAACTGGAGAACTGAGTTGTGAATAAGTGGTGATACATATATATAGAAAGGAAGCTTCATGGAGAAAAAAGTGAGGTTCTCATCAGTAATTTTGTTAGCTCTTGTATGTGTTATTCTTTTTTTTTTTCGATAAACCATAAAATTATGCAGCTCTTTCTTGGACCATATGTTCTACTAATAAACTTTGGCATTTTGTCTAATATATAGTACTCTCTCATATTCAAAATATAGTCATTATACAATTTTTGTAAGAAACTAGAAATTGTATCATGATAAGGTGTATCTTGTACTTCCATAAAAAAGAACAGTTCTTAATTCTAATTAATTCATAGTATAAGTTCTTTTATACTCCATTTAGGTAAAGTTTCAACTTTCGAGCTTCCGTTAATTTTCGGTTTAATTGGATGTTTGACTTTTGTGCTTTCTTATAATTAAAGTGTTCCGAAACTCTACGAACGAGTTGTAGCACAGTGGGCAGTACAGAATTATGGTGACCTTGAGGTCACGTCATCCGTTGAGAGACTATAGCCCCTGATCCGAAAATGCGATCGAACAGGATTAGTCAGATTCCACTAAAGACGAACTCGTAACACCTGTGATAAAAAAAAAAGTGTTTGAAACTCTAATACTGTACAATCTTAAGTTTGACTTTTGTAATCCAATACCTATGATCAGATTTGTGCTGTGCTTACCTAAAGGCTTAGAGCCAAAGGGAAATTGATATTGAAGTATAATGAGTTAATTAAAAGGACAAATTGTCACAAAAAACTCTAGTATGTCAAGACAAGCAACTGCAAAAATCAGTTAAAAGAAATACTCCTATGAAGTTAGGGTTTGTTAAATTGTAGTAGCACTAATATAATAGTCGGGAAATCACATGTAAACGTCACGTCACCACTCCTGAGTTAAACGACAATATCTATTTATACAAAAAAATTATATGGTTCAATTAAAAATATCAATAATATATTATAAGTTGAAGACAATTTTTTTATTAGTGAATAATTGCGAGCACATCCTAATTTCATGACTGATTTCCCAAGTTACTAAAACTAACCGGAATATCATTAAAATTTTACTAGTATAAGTTTTCAATAAATTTGCTATTAATTGAAACAAGCTATAGCCTACAACCCCTCAACTAAATAGAACTAATTAATGACATGTTCCAATTAAAATTTAAAACTTCTTTTTTCGAAAGTGAAACTTTAACTTGACGTCTTCATCTTACCCACAAACTTTGGCTAAAAAAAGCTAAACAGTTTCAGAATAAAGTGTTTGAGAATAGACGATGAGAATTCGATTGCATTAAAATAATCTGATATATATAAATTAGGCTAAACATGAATATTTTTTAATATCAAAGATTTCTATTCCATGTATCATATCCCTATCACATAAAGGACAATTTACCCACACAATTCACCATCATTTTTGAATGATCCAAAATCTTGAAATTGTTATGGTTTTGTTTAAAATATTTATGGTTTTGTTTAAAAGTCATGTCATTTGAATTATATTACCAATTCAACATGGATAAATTGAACTATTTTAAACACTCCATATAATATACTCATAATAATGTAAATTATTGATAAAACTCTGTATTAAGTGATTTTCAGTCGAATTTCAATTGAATAATATGGCAACCTTAATATAAATTGTTTATATTCAACAAATATACGTACATTTTAATCTACCTTATCATTTGACTCAAAATAAATAAATCTTGTCTTTATTTATTCAAGAAACTATAGATATTTGAAACTAATCCATGCATGTATAAAAATGGTTTAAAATAATGATTTTAATAGACAACTTACATTGGAATTACATGGAGTTTTAGTATTTAAAAAAATGATTTTTAAGTTAAATTTTTTTAAATTTTATCCCCAAAATACACCATAATAACGAATCTCAGAGCATAGTTTAGGGTTTCCACAAACAACCACCAAATTACGCCGCCGCAGCGCCGCCATGAGCAACCAGAACACACGGCGGAAGAAGCAGAAACTGACGCCGGAGTCGCAATTCCGGTGTACATTGGATCAGTGCTCCAAATCGAAGGACCTCTCCGCCGCCATCACTCTCTACGAATCCTCCTCAAATCCAACCCTCACTCTCAACAATCTCAATTCCTTGCTATACATCTGCTCCGAAGCCCTATCCAATCCAAATATCCGACAATCCGCAATTGACTTCGGATTCAAGCTGTTCCGCAACCACAGCAATGAAAACCTCAATCCAAACGAGGCGACGCTCACGGCCGTGGCTCGGTTGGCGGCGGCGAACGGCGATGGAGACTACGCGTTCGACCTCGCGAAAAGCGTGATGAAACAATGTGCAGCGCCGAAGCTTAGGACTTTCACGCCGGCGTTGAATTGCTTTTGCGGCGCCGGAGCGGCGGATAGGGCTTATGAAGTGGAGGAGCATGTGGTGTCGGCGGGGCTTCAGCTGGAGGAACCTGAGCTCGCGGCATTGCTGAAGGTTTTGCAACTCTTTCTGCTCATGAATTATATGCTTTTGTTCCTAATTTGAGAAATTGTTAATTTTTGAATTTTTTTCTTAATTGACTTCTAATGAATTTGTGTGTGTTTCAATCGCTTAATTCATCGAATCGATTATTCTAGAAACTGATAATGCATTATGTTAGATGTTTTATATTGCTTTTTTGGTACAAGGAATAATTGTATCCATTCACCTTTATCAAGTGAAGGAACGTAATTTTCCAATGCTGGTTTACATATGCTCTTAGTGTGAGGAAGTCATGGAGTTTCTTGACATGGATGAATCTGATTTGTGTTTCTGAAGGTGAGTGTCGAGACGGGATGGGAGGACAAGGTTTACGAGTATTTGCACAAACTGAGAAGGACAGTAAGAGGGGTCGAAGAGTCAACAATGGCAACCATAGAGAGTTGGTTCAGAAAGGACAAGGCACTTGATGTGGGTTTAGTTAGTTTGGATACAGAACAGATCAAGGAAGCGGTTGCAAAGAATGGAGGTGGGTGGCATGGACTTGGGTGGCTTGGGAAGGGCGAGTGGGTCCTGCAGAAAACGAATGTGGCCTCAGAAGGAACGTGCCCTGCCTGCCGTGAACAGTTGGTTTGCGTTGATACCAATAGAGCAGAGACTGACAAGTTTGCGCAATCAATTGCTTCTTTAGCCATGGAAAGAGAACGTCAGCCAAATTTTAAGGAGTTCCAGGTTAGATTATTACCATCCATTTTTGGTGTTTTGTGTAATGAACTTAGAGACGGTGGTCCTATCACGTTCTTCTACTACTTTACAAGGTGGATGTGTTCTTGCTTGTGTATGTGAAGATGTACATTCTTGAAGTATAGAGTGCTTGACTGATAAGTGATGTGCTTCAATAAAAAAAGTCATCTTGTGATTCATGTCTAACTTGTAATTTGTGTCAACCCCCAAAAAGAGTACATGTATCATGTATGGCATAGATCTACGTTCTTTTATTTACAAGCTGTTTGAGAAAACAAGTGTACTTTGAATATCTTTGAATCCTGAATTTTCACCAATTGATTTTTAAGGAGTGGCTGGAGCAACATTCTGGATATGAAACTCTGGTAGACGGAGCAAATATTGGTCTATACCAGCAAAACTTTGCACAGGGTGGCTTTAGTATTACACAGGTTCTAAAATTTGTGTTTTCCTTGAGGTGTCGCCTTCTTTGAACAATTTTTTTTAAGAGGTAGACACCACTAACTACTCTTCTCATTTTTTTTATAGAGCAGCTTGATGCCGTTGTGAAAGAAGTTCATAGAAAGACACAAAAACAGCCACTTGTTGTGTTGCATAGACAACGTGTGCTCTCGCTACTCGAGGATGCTTCTAAAAGAGAGCTCATTGACGAGTGGATGGATCAGGGAGTGCTATATGAAACACCATTCGGATCAAATGATGATTGGTAAATACGACCCCATGAAGGGTACACATTATTTTTTATGCGGCTTTCATCTCGTCTTATATTCGCAAGAAAGTATAGCTGCTAATGCCAAACTTTCATAGTTCATATTTGGCGAAAATCTCTAATCAAGTGCTATACCTGAGTAATCTCTTATTGTGTTTGTGACGTTGCATTTTCTATGACACAGGTATTGGCTTTATGCTGCTGTGAAACTGAAGTGCTTGCTAGTAACAAACGATGAAATGAGAGATCATATCTTTGAGCTCCTCGGGAGCAATTTTTTCTCCAGATGGAAGGAAAGACATCAGGTGGAAATTGTATTCTCTCGTTCTTGTTTTTTTTTAATGAGCCATTGTTTAGGACCTGATACCTCTGGCTAGTGGAATTTGTTTGTTGTTTCTGTTATAGTATCACTTATCTTACTAAGTTCTACCCTTCGTGGTAGTCAACGACTGATATCCCGCTTTCTGTGATGCAGGTGAGATATACATTCGTAAAAGGCAGTTTAAAGCTTATCATGCCGCCTTCATATTCTGTCATTATCCAGGTAAATAACTTGCAGCTCATACAACTGTAAACCTTTTGTATCTTTCATATCACTTTGTATATAATACAACGAACGATTATATTTCTTGAGGTAGCACCGCCAAATGCACAATGGATGCTTACTGAATGTCATCAAAACTTATTCCTATGTACAATGTTAAGTGAGGATTGATGTTTTTGCACATTTGTTATCAATGTTTTGACAAATTTTTATATTTTAGGAGTCTGAGAAGGGATCATGGCATGTACCCTTAGCTGGGGAAATTAGTGACGAGTCTTCACGAACTTGGCTATGTGCAACAAGATCAGGATCAAATGAAAGCTGATAGTAATTCTACACAGGCGTCTGTGTGAACCAAGAACACGGTAACAACTGTGATGGTTTCTTGAAAATCTAACTTTATACCCTTGCCCGGGGAATTTAGTGATGAGTCTTCACGAACTTGGCTATGCGCGACAAGATCAGGATCGAATGAAAGCTGATAGTAATTCTACACAATCGTCTGCTGGAACCTAGAACGCGGTATCACTAACAACTGTGATGGTTTCTTGAAAATTTAATTTTATACCCCCTGGCTTACAAACAGATCAACTCCCAGTGTTTGTTTTTTTGTTTTGGATTTTATCCACCTACTTTATTCTCTCTTCTCTCCTCTACTTTTCCTTCTCTCATACTTTACTCTCTCCACTTTAACTTATTTAAATATCATTCCTTAAATCTCGTGCCCAAAAGAAGTAAGCCACTTATCTTGGGATGGAGGGAGTATATCTTTTGTCAGTAAATAATTTCATTCACAAATCCATTTTCTTTCTTTATGAGTTCAAATCTTAATAAGAATGTTATTTCTTACTTTTATATATTATAATAGGAATATACCATACCAATTCACTGAGATTTGATATGTTGAGGGACAAAATGTGGGGATGCAATTCCTGCTATGCCAAATGAGCGCCTAATGTATTTTCTCTCTTCCACCATTTTTCCATCTCTCCACGCATCTCCCCTCCCCACGCATTTCTCTATTAGTTCCTCCCTCTTCCACCATTTTTCCAGCTCTCCATGCTTTTCTACCATCATATGACTGAGTGAGTAAAATCAATAATTTTAATATTTTGATCAAGCACAGTCCGTCATCCTACAAGAACTTATTGATTTTGTACAGTGAATCCTCCTTTGATTTGCAAATCAAAGGCCTACGCAAACAAATTATAAATCAGAAGCTAACCTTTTTATCTCAACCCCAAATTCAACTTTGCATATTGAATCTAGACTCACCTTCTCCACCAAAAATCCAATCTTGCATATCAAATCAACTTTCATTCTCATGAAAAGCTCCCTCGAAAAAGCAATTTTTTCACAACAAAAGCTAGAATTCTACCATTTCTGCTTCCTTGGGGATACATATATGTTGGGTCTAATTTCCCCAAGAAATTGTGTACTCAGAAACCGACGAGTAATATATGTTGGGTTTAATTTCCCCTAGAAATTGCGGCTTCAACAATCAAATTATAACTCTTAGTCGACGACGGTAAGTTGAATGTTTAAATTAAGAATGGGGTAAGAGGCTGTGAATCTGCTTCATATTGAATTTGAGAACCCAAAAATTGGTGTAAAAGAGAGGGCCTGATAATAGCGTGATTGGAGAAAATTAAGAATTGGGCAAGAGGGGGTTGTTGTAATCTTTTGATATTAAATTTGAGAAACCAGAAAAATGGTGAAAGTGAGAGGGATTAGCAGTGAAATACGTGGAGATGAGAGAGAGATTATGAAGTTGAGTTTATCAATTGAGAAAAAGATTAATGGAGTAAACGGATGAAGAGAGATTAATGAATGGAGCAGATGGATAGGTGATGTATAGGTGAGGAAAAAGATATTTTGCAAGGACTGTAAAAAAAATAATGAGAATAGAGGCGCTCATTTGTCTCTCACATTTTGTCTCTCAGCATATCAAATCTCCAAATTCGTTATATGTGAGTGATGAGATTGCATTAATGCAGAGCCAATTCCAATAGTTTTATTGAAGATTTCCATTGGCATGCATTGAATAGAAATTAAACCTCAATTTGGAAATTATGAGTTGGACACTTTAACCATATGTATATATGTCAAATTGATTGATATAATCTATGAATAGACAATGCATGTGATCTTGGACCATTACAATTAAGACAACTATATTCAATAGGTATAATAGTACTACTAATTAACTTCAATTATATAAGACAATTTAAACTCTCTCGATCTCTATGGTGATAGTTTGGAGTTTGGACACGTCAACATTAAAAAGAATGTTCTTCAAACAAGGCAAATAATATCTTAGGCTGTCTAAAACCGTAACATGAAAAACATATGATCGGTTACTCGCATAAGCAGCCGAGCTCTGATGACACTCGACTGCTTCTGCTACACTTAATCGTATTGTGCGAAAATTGTGCGTTTTAGAGACACGTTACTGACGTTAAGCTTTAGGGTAGAATTTACTTTACAGTCTAGTTAAAAATTGGGAGCCTAAAGCAATCAACTTTACACACGGAAATTGGGAGATCCATGAACTCGTTTGATAGCCGTTCGACTTATTTATTAATACAAATGCTTGCTATTTCAAAAGCAAAAAATGTATCTCGAGAATTTAAAACTAAAGAGAAAGACAAGTGTAGAAAAATAGTAGTACTAAATTTAATTAATTCGAGAAATTTGGAAAATTGATTAGAAACGAATTGCAATGAATAATTTACATATAGAAAATTATTAATTGAAAATAAAAAATATATAGAGTTAAAATTAGGCATGTGAAGATTGAGAATTTTTATAATAATTAGTTTTTTTATGTATTGAAGTGTGTATTAATTAAATAAACTGATTAGAAGCGTGAGACTAGTAAAAATAAATTAAAATTTTCAATACGATACATGTATATAACTTCTGGGCTTGTTATTCAATTAGACAAAAAATAAAAGCACAAATACTTTACATATACATAATTAAATTAGAACCAAAAAAAAAAAAAAAACTAATTGGTTTTTCCTTTGCATGACCGTGTCATCACATTTTGAGAGTGACAAAGATCCAAATTATTGAAAGTGGAAATAGTTTGTTAGTACTTTGAAAAAGTAACTTATGTTTCACGTATAAACTTGAAAGATAATGCCAAACAATAAAGTTGAAACACACTAACTTCATACATTTAGCACAAATTATAAATTGTTACATTCAAGAAGTAATACAGATAAATTTAATACTAAGGGCTTGTTTAGTTTCCTTGTTATCTCAAGAACAAGGAAACTAAACAGACCCCAAATAATTTGACGAATATATAGATAATATTTATCAGAATTCCGACGAATATATAGATAAATATTTATCAGAATTCCGAATATTCTTGTCAGTTTTTGAATACTCGTTTCACTATTCCGGGAATGTGAGTGTTCATGAAATAATCATCCCAGTTTATGATTTTGGGGTCGAAATAGAACATCTCCGTCTCCAAACCGCTCTCGTCTACTGCTCTTCGGAGTTTCTCTGTGTTCATGTCATCGTAGCTGTGGAGACAAAATCATGAAATGGTTAATTAGAGGAGAATTTTTTATTTTTTTTAGTACATCTCGTGTTTCACTTACAAAGCTTTGAAGAACAAGTAAGGCGCGTAGAGATCGATCAATCGCAGCACGAACTTGATCTTTCTGCTTTGCTCTAGGTACCTTTTTTGGAAATACTGGCAGCAAGCCGTGTTCAGTATTTGCAGACCCTGGTTATATCAGATTCACAGAAAATCATGAAAATAAATAATACCAAAAAAATAGTTGACGTATTGTTATGGTGATTGGTGGGTAATGTTACCGAAAGTGGACTATATTTTTGGAAGGAATGGAGTAAAAAAAGAGCAAACTATCGAAAAATTATGAAGTTTGGTCAAATTTTGGTTTGTTAATCAATTTAGATTGCAGTCCTAATCATAGGGTTTAGATTTATTTGTAATTTTCCCACACCGAAAAAACTAGTCTCATACTTCTAATACTCCTATTATTTTATGGCTGCCATGTTATTTTTCCAAAAAATTCCGCCATGATATGATTGCAAATAAATGTTAACTTGATGATTTTTTTTATCTAATTTTAAAAGTTGCGGGTCGAATCAGAATTTGACCAAACTTCCTATAATTAATAGTATGTATAATCGAGATTTTTATCAAACCTTTAAAGGAAGTAAATAACGAAGTGTCATGTATCTTTGGAAACTCTTCATCGTGTTGAAAACGGTGACATTTCCGACGACGACAGGGCTACCATTACTGTCGATCCAAGGGTGCGAGGTGAAGTGTCGTTGGCCGTAGCTCTGTAGCCATGCGGACTTGACCGGGTTCGACATCGACGATCCGACGTGGTAGACGCTCTCATTGGCTTGGTCCGCATGAGCCACCATAGCCACGATGATTGCATTTACCACCATGTCCGCCGGAATCTTAAAAAAATCCCACAATTTTATAGCAATTTAACCTCTCTCTTAAATTAAATAAAACTTGGATTTTGAGAAGTAGATATTGTTACTAACCACATCAACTACACTTGTGAGATCTCCGAGAAAACAAGTGATTTTTCCCTTTCCATATTCCACAGCTAAACTGTCAATAGTCCTGACAATGAAATGCAACTTAGTTGGTAAGACATTTTATCGTTACGAGGAGAGAGTATCGTATATGTACCTGACACCTTCGACCCAACCCGGGAAAGGCTCTTTGTAAGTGCTAGTCACAATTGTGGGACGAATTATTAGAAGAGGTATATTTTCTTTCGATTGTCCCAACAACATCTCTCCCATAGCTTTGGTGAATACATAAGTATTTGGCCATCCAAACTTCCTTGCTCTGTATTATCAGATTCATCACATAATAATGAGTAGAATTGTCTATAAACTAAAAAATGATAGTGTCAGTGATCACAATACTTTTTAATGATGAAGAGGGCAAATTGCTAAAAAAAATACTTAAATTTTGAACAAATACTGACTCATCTCCCAATTATAAAAGTCGGCAGTAAAAATTGCATATTTTAACATTTTTCCCAATTTCCCACTAGATTTAATTTGGGTGACATTTGAAAATTTATGCAATGACGAATTAAGCCACCCTTGAATTTTATCACTTTTCTCAACAGAGTTAATAAATACTCAACCACGACATTAATTTGAAATCAAAATATTACAAAATCGGAAAAATTGAGAAAACTACTAAAATTCATCGACTGATTTTTAAAGTTATGGGACGAACTATAATTTGACTAAACTTACATAGTATAGACTATAGAGTAACAAAACAAACCTTAGAAGTCCCAAGTCTTTCATGGCTGATTTGACGGAGTCTTCATCAAGATTATCAACCTTGAACTGTTTTAGTGTTTCCTCTACCAATTCCTTCTCTGCATCGATGTCGAGTCCATGTGTTCCATTCAGTGTCTCTCCCATTACACATGGCGTTTCTAATATCAACCCCTCTCTTTCACCGTATACATAAGCTGCATAATTAAAAATAAATAGTATATCAATCATGTTTCCGAACACAATCGCAAATCCAAGATACAGAACTCGTGGGGTCCATCATTGCCCGAACATTTAATTAATTAAAGGCTGATATAAAAGGAAAAAAATATACTTAATTTCTACTATAATTTTTTATTTTTATTAACCATTTTAATAAAAGGGTGGGTTTAATAGTACTAACCGGTTGATACGTGTACCAAAATCTTCAATTTCTTCAATTTTTTGGAGAAGTTCAATACATGCTTGGTTCCAAGTGTGTTTGTTCCAAGTGAGACATCATATCTGCATGCACAAATCTCAATTTAATTTTATGTAATAAAAGAAGATAATTGTAGTATTGTTTGAATGATTGCTTACCTTTCATCAAAATTTGTGGTTGCAGCAAGATTAACCACAACATCAATTTCAGTTAACATTTCCTCCCACAAAGACAAATCCTTCACTCCCAATTTCTCAAAGGTTATATCTCCTGCGACAACTTTGACCTGACGATGAAACGCAACTCAGTTGGTAAAATATTTTTCCTTCATTCAATAGGTCTAGGGTTCGAGTCGGAGAATCATTTTAAGAAAAAATAATTTAACCTTTTCTTCAATTAGGGTACTTAGATTTGCCCCATTTTTCTCTTTCAGAACTTTGAATAACTCCTTTTCAAGAATCTGCACATGCATGTTTATAAACATTCATTAAATATAATTATGAACTGATTTATAGAAATTTTAAAAAATATATAATTTAATAATTAGTTAATTAATTACCTCGTTATTGAAACGTAGCATGGCTAAGTGTGTGTCTGAAGCCCTCAAGAGAAGATATAGTTTCTTGACATTTGGTTGCACTCTCAAAATCTTCTCAGTAAAAACTGCATCAATCAAAGCCATTATAATATTTTCTCCGTCCCATAAAAATAGACATTTTGAAGACGTCACATGTTTTAATGCTAAATTGATAAATATGAGAGAGATAGAAAGAAAAAGTGTAGTGAAGAGAAAATATTTCCAAAAATTAATAGATGTGGATTGTTTTTGTTTTTATAGGACAAACGAAAATAAAAATAGTGTCTGTTTATATGTGACAGAGGGAGTAACTAATTTCATTTTTTTTAAAGCAACACTTAAAGACAAACAAAGAACAAGCGAGACGACACAACAAAGAACAAACGAACAAGAAATCGAGAACTCACTCTTTGCAAGAAAGCCAGTGGCTCCAGTGACAAGAATGGACCTGTGTTCCAAGAACTGGAGAATGCTGCCTAATTCCATTAAGCAAACAAGATGATTGACAAATTAAGATATATATGTGTGTGTGTGTGTGTGTGTGTGTGTGTGTGTGTAGCATTACTAGTATTAAATTACACGATTAATCACCTCAAATTGTAAAATTCATTTATGTGAGCTTCATGATCATTGCTCTCGTTTGATTCTGATACTATTTTAAAAGTATTTTTAATACCTCAAAAATCTTCTTCATGTTATAGTGAAAATTGATAAATCGTGAGCTTTAATTTTGATGTGACTTGTAAAAGTTAAAGACATAAATATTTATATTTAATGTACTACTATAATTAAAATAAATTAATAAAACGAACAATACTCAGAAATATATGATTCTTTGGCCAACTCTTTGCTTTTTGACTAATTTTTCCTCTCCTTTTTGGCCAAGTAATGATTAAAGTAATTAACGGGTAAATGATCAAAATGCCGCCCTTCTTTTTTTTCGGAGAAGTTCAAAAATACTATGATGGCTCCGCTGCTTTCTATTTTAAAATGGATTCTTTTTTTTGTCTTTTATTCAGAAATCCATTTGCACAAAATCCATTTTTTTCATTCAACTAACGGGTAAATGATCAAAATGCCGCCCTTCTTTTTTTTCGGAGAAGTTCAAAAATACTATGATGGCTCCGCTGCTTTCTATTTTAAAATGGATTCTTTTTTTTGTCTTTGATTCAGCAATCCCAAAGTTTCGTTTTGAGCTAACCAAAAAAGGTATTTATCATAATTAGCTGCTTTAATTTCATCATTAACTAATTTTTTATGTGTCAATCATTTCCAGTTACAGTGATTATATCTTTATCGCTCATTTTTCTAGACTAAATAGGACCAAATAAAAACGTTTTAGTTCTGATTTTACGAAATAAGGATTATCTTTGGAGTCGAGCAGAATATGAATTTGTTTCTGTATTTTCTTTATTGATCCTTTCCTGCACCTTTCGTGATTTTTTATATTAAAATGACATTTATTTTGATGACAATTATGTATCATACGAATATCACACGTACATATTGTTCTTTCCCATTACTATAGGTTAGCAACCTAGGACATTCGTGTTTTTTTGTTTTTATGTTAAATCATAGTATTCCATAAATATATAAATAGACAGAACTAAATTAATGATGTGAACTGTCATTTGTTGTCTCTACCTAACTGTTTTATCCTTACATTAATATCGATTAGTATTATTTATTTCAGTACACCTTTTTGTAAATTTCAATGATTTACTTCTGGTTTTGATACTCCAAAAAATGATTTTATTAAACTTTATTGACTCAAAATTGTTATATTCGCCAAAAGTTTACTTTAGCACACATTGGTAAACGTTTCCCCTAATAGGTTAGGAATTCTGAGTCACCACAGAGTGGACAGGGATTCTGAGTTACAACGGAGTGGACGAGAATCTATTATTGATTTTCTTAAAAAAATAAAAAAGAAGTTATATAATTAAATGTTGGTTGTAAGACAAATCGTTAAAGTGATCTTGGACCATTAGAGTTAAGAGTTTAAGACAAAATAGAACAAGATCTACTAGTAGTACTTACTAACTTCAATTACATAAGACAATTTACACTCTCACTCTATGGTGATAAATTGGGTACATCAACGATAAAAAAAACCGATCTTGAAACAATGCAAATGCTCTCTTGGGCTATGTCTAAAACTGTAACCGGAAAAATGAATAACCGGTTACTCGCAGAATCAGTCGAGCTCTGATGAGGCTCGACTGCTTCTGCGACCCTTGTCAAATATTATGCGAAAATTGTGCGTTTTTAGAGACATGTCACTCACCGACAAGCTTTAGAGTAGAGTTTACTTTACAGCCTATTTGAAAATTGGGAACCTAAAGTTACATACAGAAATTAGCTAAATGTATGACACAATTAGAAGAAAATGAAAGCCGAAATGATGATATAGTCTACCCGAGTACCTCAAGTGTGCGACGCTCTGTCAGCTGGAGCTTCGAATGCAGCAGCTCCCGTTGGTAACAAGCAGCATAATCAGTGCAGGATTCTGAGATCCATGAGAAGAGCAGAGAAAGGCGAGTGGTGGACATTAGCATTTAGGGTTTGGTTTTGAGCCGGGATCAAGAATCCTTCTCTTTTGGAGATGGGGCGGGATTTTCCACTTGACCCGAGGCAGGGACGTCTATGTCCATTTGCTCTGTTGCTTGGGGGGTGTTCTGAACAGAATCTGCTTGAGGTTGTGTCGTTGTTGTGACAGCATCCATTTCATCGGTAGCCTGCAGAGTATGATCAGCTGGCTCGACAAGATGCTCTCGAGAGGTCTCTGCTGGATCAGAATCTTGCTTGTCTACCGTAGGAGGATTGGAATCCACTACATCTTTCGCAGGCTGGGATGGTGCAGTTGGCTGTGGTGGATTCTTCGGCTCAGAGTTGGTCTCAGTAGAGTCGTATTCAGATAGGAGATCCATGAACTCGTTGAGTAGCCGTTGGACTTTCCTGTTGGATGCCATCGCCGGAAGAATGTCTTCACGGAGGAGCTTGTGCTTGTTCATTCCCTGACAAACCAACAGAGGATTGCAAATCAAGAGTTGTACACGCACAATCGTGTCGAAAATAAAATCTTCGAAACAAAATTAAGAACGAGGCCTTACAAGAATAGAAGGGTCCCAAAATGGTGATTTCGAATCTGATCCAGATTCAGCCATTCCGATGGGAGGTCCGAGAAAGTTCTCACAAACTTCTCGTAAGCGGGATTCATCCGCCTCCCTACAAAGTTCTCACAGTAAGGCTACAAAATGTGTGTCGAGCATAACATAATGCACAGCAAGATCAATAGTAATTAGCATTTGCACTCGTAACGTTCTATATTTAGGTATCAACAACGATCTCGTGATATTTTTTCATACCATTGTCCCGACTATAATGATCTCTCTTGTTATTGTTTTTAATTTCATTTTATATACACTCCATTCTAGTAGATTTACCGAGGAAGGAAAATGAGAATAGCAGAAACATTTATCCGGATACTTATCCAGAAACAAAGAAACATTTACCTTGCTAAATAGCGAACGTAAGACAGAAGACACTGGCGATATTCATTAGGAGAATTCAAAGCCAAAGCAGATGCCAGCTGAGCTTCCAAATGAGCACGTGTTTGCATTCCGTCGTCAGTCACTCTGTATTACAAAAATACGGTTTAAACAAAAAATCGTTTATGCAACCACAAATCAATCATTACATAGACAAGCGATGCATTCAAACCTGCTCCACCCCGGTTTCCGTGCCAGATATTTCCTGACATCAACCTGTAACGCGGCCAGCTCACCACCAAGAGCAGAACCTAGGGTCCAGGAGCTAGAGAAATTTGAAGCAGGAAAACAATCATCTGCGACTCTCAGCCAACACTTGAGACTCATGTCAAATAAATACGCATGGCGTGTGGCCAAGACAACGAGGGGAGAACCGGATTTGGATAATTTTGCAGATATAACTTTAACTGTACCTGGATGAGTGAAAAGAAGAGATACATTAACAGCATTTTCTCACACGCTTAACATAACCGAACTGCTATAGTTAACTATTTATTCAAAAAATCAGATTTCGTGGCTTACCAGCATCAGATTTGAGATCCGTTGTTACCAGTGAAGCTAAGGAATCCTGAAGTAGACACGTCTTGTTGAAAAGATCCCAAACATACAAGGACGCCTTCCTTGTGACAACTAACAACTTCCAGAATTCATCACAATCGATAAATACTGCTGCAGAACCGATCATCAGGGTTGGCATGGCACGCCTCCCACATCTTGTGTAAACCTTTACAATGACGAATATTTGCAATCAATAAATAGAACTAATATTTATCACATCATTCACGCAGAGAGAAAAAATGTGTCCATAACAAACTATGCTCACATGGCTTGGAGACACTAAATTACGACACATTTGAAAAAACATGATGTTTAACATCTAACAGCATGTAATTACATATAGAACGCGTAATAAATCCTCTAAGTAACATGAAATTGGGAAGTAGAGCTATAAACCTGGAGTGATCCATCTTCACAACCAACAGCCCAGAAGTTCGAATTTCCAGACAAGACAGTGACCTTCCCAGAGATGCTGTCGGACCAAAGATTCTGAGACCCTCGTGTACAAGAAAGTTCTGTTTCTCTGATCGTTAAAGTGTTTCCTGCTCCCACAATATCGTTAACTGCATGCTCTCTCAGACGGGCTTCCAAGCAAATTGCATCTTCCCCTTGTTTGTTATCAAATACTCGTATCGAAAGGATACTACTACCAGAAGGTAGTTGACCAACCTGCTCAACATTATAGCTTGTGTCTTTACTCCCAGAGGCAGGAACCTTCTCGATAATCAAGTTTTCACTAATAGATGCTCTAGCCGTGACACCAGAGCGCTCTCTTAGATCGGCACTCCCACCTACAACCTTTCTTATTGACCCTTCTCGACTACCATCACCAGTATACATCACTCCGTTATTGTCCTTGCTATGATCTGAAGATTTTATAGCTAACGGAAGACCTTCAGAGTGATGATCAATAGATGTTGTCTCCTGATGGGCAGTGACACCAACTGCTTCTGGTATTATCCTTTTCCGACCGTCAGGGCGTCTATATTCTTTCTGCCTTACAGGGGTTGACATCCGAGCTGAGGCCATCTTATTTGACACATGACCGATAGCTTCATCAATTTTCTTTCCAGCATTTACAACAGTCTTACTAATTTTTTTAGTGACTCCTAAATCAACTGAAGGTTTCAGAGATGCCCGACTCTCTGGAACAGCTGTATGCGTCTTTTTATTTGGAGTTTGCTTCGCAGAAGCTGCTTCAAGCAATAACTGTGCAGGAGTCTCAGCTAAGTTTCCCTGCCGACCTCTGACATCGCCATAGCGATTCCTCTTCAAATCATCTACTTCAGCATCAGTCAATTTATATCCAATTTCACTCACTTCAAAATGGAATGTTGCCACTGTCCCATCCAAGGAACAAGCGAATAACGAGTAGCCATCAGGGCTCCTGCAATCACCAGTAAGATGCAAATATAAGGATCCAGCTAACAAAAAAGGAAGCACAGCATCGAGGAATAAGATAATGCACACTAAATTTAAATTACCAGGTGAGATCCACCACACTTTGAAAGAAGAAATGCTTTGCCACGAAAAGAGGTCTCGGGCTAGTTGTAGTCCATACAGTTATGGTGCGGTCCTGACTTCCTATTGCAATAACATTATATGGTGTTGAATCTTTTCCTTCAACCTTTGAAGAGCCATTGCTCCAACCAACTGGTGAAGTTTTTAAGTCCTCAGAACTGGAGGGAGTCCTCCGAAACATTGAATGGTTGAACTTAGCAACAATTATTGGTGCATTATGTCCTAAGAAGTCAAATGTGGCGGACCATTCTCCTCTCTCAAGAACAGGTGCAGAATGCCTGGGCTTTTGAAAACCATGAGTCGTAGTTACAAAATGACCACACGGTGACCAGTCTAGCCGTCTGAAGAAGGTGGAGCCAAGCTGAAAATGATAATTCAAAGTATAGCATGTAAATGGTGGGTAGAAGGAAAATGAAACAAGTATACGTTTTACTGCCGTTCATTAACTTACAGATTTAGCCCAGTGACCATCGGTTCGATGAGCAAGGCTCCAGTCACTTGTTCGCCAAATTATGACAGTCTTGTCATCTGATTGACTAGCTATAAATGACCCAATAGGATCCCAAGCTACACCCTTTACGAGACTAGAATGACCACGTAGAACTGCAGTGCATATTCCGTTACTCATGTCCCAAACATGAATGGTGTTATCCAGACTCCCACTGGCCAATGTCGAATCATCAGGAGACCAATTAAGATCCACCTACTTTAAGCATAGAACAAAATTAAAACATTGATTAGAGCACACAACAAAATATAACGAACAAAAGGTGCCAATGCCTGCAAGATTTAAGCTAGCAACAATACACAATAGCACTTGTATTACCACATCAGCAGTGTGCCCTCTCAAAGTAATGGCAACTTTCCAGTTCTCAACATCAGGTGGTTCGCCACTGCCAAACTCGGTGGTTCCCGAGCCAGGCTTCCGCTCGTGAACAAGAATGACTTGATCGTCAGATCCAGATGCAATATACCGCCCATGCTTAGCCCACCTAACACAGTTAACAGACCCAAAATGGTCCCTCAAAGTTGCCAGAAGCTTCGAAGCCGAATCATCTTCCTGCATCTCTCTGCCAACAGACTTCGTGTTCCAAATGCGAACCTGAGATTTTAGCCAACCACATTATTAAGAGAAGAGAACTCCAGTGGAATTTCAGTAAATAAAATACATAATTATAATAAGATTTCTCAATCTACTAAAGTAATAACTGTATAATCCCAAATCCAGACACAATAAACGGGAGCATTGAAACGATAAACCATGGATTCATCCGTGACTTACCTCCCATAGACATATGTATAAAATCAAGATAGTTTATAGTTGTAATCCACAAAATGTCCCTTAGTTTTAAGCTTTCTTGATCTTATTCTCAGCAAGCTAACCAACAAAGACACTTTCTGGTTCAAGATTCATAAAAGTTTAGCATAACTCTATCAATTCGAATACATACAATCGATTACTTGAACATCAAATGCCATATTCAAAAATACATCACTACTGCATATTTCTCAATAACTGAAACTCTGCACGTCTCAACTTCTAATGTTCCAACAGAAACACATTACCACAAAATAGAATGCTGAAATTACAAGCTAAAGCTTTGAAGATAAAGAATGCATTAGAGAGGAAGATAACATACCTTGTGATCACCACCACCAGTTGCAAACCTGAGGCCACCAGGCTGAATATCAATGGAGAAAATCTGAGTGGTGCCATGCTTAATCCAGCTAGGTTTCTCTGCTTTCATCTTTAACCACTCCAAAAAGGCTTCACCTCACAAACCTAATTAATTTTAGGAGAAAATTAGGGAATTGAATAAGGGTTCTTCTCTCACTTAAAACCCTCAAAACCCATCCAAGGTCATGCCTTGCAACTCAATCAGATCCCAATGAGTACCTAAAAACTCTAAATTGGGAACTCCCTCAAACCCAGAAATTCAAGACTCGAACAAATTCATGAATGAATTGGGATTAGGCGGAACATTCCTAGCGGGAAAGGGGGAATAGGGGGAAAAAGGAAAACGTTTTCGAGCAATTAGCAATTAGCAATTAGAGAGAATATTATTGAATAAAAAAAGAAAAAGAAAATCCAGAGTTTGGGAAATTGGGAAAAGGTTTGAAACTTCGGTGACAGAGAAAAACCCTAGTAAGAATTTGTGTGGGTTAAGTAAAACAGTGTAAGAATTTGTTGCGAAGAACAGAGAAGAGGAGAATTTTGAATGAGAAATACTTTAAAGTTATTCCTTTATTGCAAAACACAGAAAAGGGAGCTCAGTTAATGAAAGCGAATCAAGGCATCCAAAGAGAAAAAAGCAAGAACCACCGATTTTTGTATTTTGTAGCATATAAAATGATAGAAATATTAATTATCTTGATTAAATAACTTGGTTGTATGTATATTCAGCACGTGCTCCAAAACGTCTAATTACTCTGAAACTGAGTTTAAACAAAGTGTACCTCTGATCTTTGTAAATGTCATGGAATCTCTTTCAATTCACAAATCTCAAATCATAGTTATAATGGATTGAAAATTGTAGCTGTGTTATATAATGGTGGAACAGTTTTCATATTACATGAATGCGCCTAACCTGTTTGATGAATTTCTGCAGAGAGATGTTTCTGATACAACCATTATGCTGTCAAGAATGGAAATTTGGATGATGGGGAGTGTTTCATGAGATAGAGTGAAGAATGTTGCTCACGGATTGTGCTGTCAAGAAGATGTCGGAACTGTTCTCGGCCCGTTTGAGGGGTTGCAGTATATCAGCCAGATACGAATGATGTACGCGATGATATTTATCAGAGGGACGAACAGAAGGAAGCCATCCTTTCTCGGCTCGTCCAAAGGCCAGCTATTGCATTCGGTTCGAATAGATTCCACCACTTCAGCAGAGGCTTCTGATCTTGTGTGGATTTTCTGGTAATTTCTCTTACAAACTACAAGCATTAATGAATTTATGATAGGGGAAGCATGAATTGATTTTGGATCTATCTCTGCTCTGTGAAACTTGAAAGTGTATTTCTATGTTGAATAATATAGGATTATAAATGACACAATGTTTTCGATTGCAAACTTGGTTACATTTTGATGAGGTTGAATTCAATGAAAATTACATGAGCTGTTTGAATGTGTTTCCTTGCCTCACTCACACAGTTCCTAGAGAGAGATGTTGACAGCAATCGGACTCCTCACGACGTGCGTTCCATCAGTCCATGTCAAAGCTCCAAACACGAAGTTCTCGTTGCTGCCTTTGTAGGGCGTGAAATTTATCACGAAAGACATCTTTTCCCCCGTCTGTTTGAAGCTTAGTTCGTTCGGAGAGACTGAGATGTATGCACCAGCGGGAGAGTCTACTTCCGCCTTGTAAACAGCCGGCCCTTCCCCATAATACGTAACTGTTCTATGCACTGATACGTTCCCTTTCAGGTCCGAGACTCCAATTGACGGATAATTGAAGTCATACGAGGATGCTGTGATGTTCCTGCAGTATGTCGTCTCACCGGTGAGGTTCTTCAGCTGACCAGGGCTTGCACCGGTGCTGCACAGGAAATCAATGACGTCGCTGCTGTCAAAATCATAAACCAATCCGGGGTCGACTGCTGCAGCCGGATTGACATGGCCGGATCCATAATCGAAAGGTGAGGCTTCAGTGCCATTCGGATGTCTTCTAATCGAGCTCCTAACGTTGTCTTGAGTCGTTGCTACAACAAAATGGACAGAGTTAGAACATGAAGCACGTTACAGGCTTAGTTTAAACGTTACCTGTTGTCATTATCGCAGACTTGATCGCTGCAGGGCTCCACGAAGGATGGACAGATTTGACAATAGCAGCAAGCGCTGAAACATGGGGGCAGGACATTGAAGTGCCCGAGATTATGTTGTAGTCGATTGCTCTTCCAGCCGTGTTCTCAGTTGCCAAGGGAGACCACGCTGCCAGCACGTTCACGCCTGGTGCTGTTATATCCGGCTGAAAATCAAAAGGTGAAAGATATGAGCTTTTTATCTCTTCTCCACTTGTTTGTTTCTGAAAACTACTTATAAACACATACTTTGATTATATCCGGGCTGATGACATTCGGCCCTGCAGACGAGAACAATGCCACCTGGGGCGCTGGTTTAGTCGGCTGAACTGTCACTGTCTGGGATATTCTAGCCACTGGGTTTCTGTTACAAGTTACAACAAATAGTAAATGAATTGAATGTCGATTGCTTGAATGATGTTTAGATAGACGAAAGTCGAACTTACTTGTTCGAAACCATGTATGCTTGAAGCTTTCCTGCTTCTTGAATGCTGATTACAGTGCCTGGGATTTCAAACTGAAATGTGATGTCTTCAGCTAGTGGATCGACCAGAATTATCCCCATACCACCGGCTTGTTTCACCGTAGCACCCTTTTCATTTCGTGAATCAAGAATTTCTTCGAGCGAGCAGACAACGATCCTCCCCTTAACCAGAGCCGGATCTAGCGTGTCGCTCTTACAAAAACTGGCAGATAAAGCAGAATCAGAGTCGCGAAGATTCAAGAGTGGGAATAAGGAAAGTACCTCGCGTTTGCAGAGGGAACCCCAGCCGCTGCTGCTGCACTCCCGGCCACTAAACTGTAGAAGTTGTTCATCTGAAAAGGGTTTATGCTAAAACCCTTCAAACAAGCAAGACTTGATATCAGAAGCATGAAGAATAACAGGTATTATCTAATCAATGTAGGTGTTTATATGATTGATTGATTGATTACCTTTATAAGTTGTGAATTTCCTAGATATACATTACTCTGTATCTCGCGATCCATGGTGCTCGCTGCGACAGTGAGGATCCACGGAGCAGCATTGGTCACAGTTCCGGGGAGAAAGCTGTTACCAGCGGATGCAGAAACGACTACTCCTCTCTGGAACGCGTGAAAGCTTCCAATGGAATTTGAATCTCCGAAGTAGACAGACTGTGGCGGATCTGGTCCGAGCGACATTGATATAACATCCACGCCATCACTGACTGCATCATCCATCGCGGAGAGGATGTCCGCATCACTGCAGAAGCCAAACCAGCAAGCCTTGTAGATTGCCAGTCGAGCTCTTGGCGCGCCTCCTCTCGCAGTGCCTTTCCCTATTCCGAACACGCTGATGTTGGGAACTTCTGAGCCAGCAATGGTGGATGCAGTGTGCGTTCCGTGACCATCAGAGTCTCTGGCCGACAGGAAAAATGTCTCGTTGAACGATTCAAGAGGCCCGACGTCTGCTACAATTCCTTGGTAGTAAAATCTGGCTCCTACTATTTTTCTGCAAATAGGAATCAATCACAATGCATCCATCATAAACAAGTAAACTGTGAAAATATGAGCATGCTTATTTTACCTGTTGCAGTTTGACAGAGTGAAGTTTTCACCGGTTGAGCACACCCCCTTGAATTTCTCGGGAACTGGAGCAAGTCCATAGTCGTTGAAGCTCTTGGACTCGGGCCACACCCCTAAACGTAAGATCATTCATTTTTTCGTTCTATAGTTGATTAACATATAAACAGAAATTCTAGAGGAGGCATGTACCCGAATCAATAACTCCAATGATCATGTCGGATGTAGAGTCCATCAACGATTGATAGCTATTTTCCAAGTTGGTTACACCAAGAAATTCCCATGAGTGTGTTGTATGGATGCGGCTTGTCTTGCTCTCGAACACAGACACTACTGAGTCACTCTCTGCAGTCAAAAGAAACAAATTGTTATCAGAACACAGATTATTCTTGCAAGAGATATTGAATTCAGGAATGGACAAACCTTGGAGCTTTCTTGCTTGATCCGAGGTTAGCATTGCGGAGAAGCCTCTGAATGTCTTCGTATAATGGTGGACCGTTGCACCCTGCGCCCCCTCAAGACTGAAAAGTGAACCAGCAAAAGAGATGTCAATTCCAGTATGGTTTTAGCATATTCGTTTTTCGGTTTCTGCTCACAGATGGAAAAAGCTCAAAGCTTTACCTTCCCATTACCGAGGTAAGCATCTCATGGTTAGCTGTGATCACTGACTCTGAGTCCTCGAACGAGTGGTCACCCATGTAAACTACATAATGCTGCATGATTCAAGAAAACGAGGGGAAACATTAGTCGCGTGTAGTGCACAGGCACGACGTTGTACTGGTGCACGTATCAGTAGTATGAGTTCATGCAGTTCGTACGTACCTTTCTAGTAAGACCGTCTCCATTCGCTAGTGCGAATCGAAACAAGAGAAGTAAGGTAAAGAGTTTCACCACATCCATGTTGCTAAAATGAGTGTTTTTAGGGAGGACAAATGGTGGTGGTGTTGTGTTGGCTATATGATTGTTTGTATAATTTATACACTTAGAGTTTGTGCTGAAACTAGTTTTTCAAGCCGGCTTTCATAAACTTTTTGCCTGAGTACAAAACATCATGCAGCATTTTCAGATAATTGATTAAGTATAAATGTATGATTCCAAATGGAATTCTGAAGCCGGCTTCTGTTAGTATTCTTGATGTGTGATTCCAAATTTAATTAGTTTTTCAAGTACAAAATATAACAATTAATCAAGAAATTTGAAGTATGAGAATTGGATTGAAGTAGTCCATGTATATAATATATCATCAGACTATTATCATAATATTGAAGTTACATCCATTTGGAGCAAGATATATCTCAGCAAATATGATTGATGTCTAATGGTTTTACTTGGTCAATAACAACTAATTATGTGATAAACTCCCTTCGTACACGAAAAATAATTTCATTTGTGGACAACACGGATCTTAACATGCAATTAGTAAATTATGAGAGAAAAAAATGGATAAGATAGGAAAGGAAAAGAGAAAACGCGGTGAGAAAGTTTTCATAGATTAAAAAATGAGACAAATTTACATGGAGGGTCAAAATGAAAAAATGGGACTATTTTTTGTGGACAAAGAGAGAAACTATTTCTTTGAGTCTCTTATAGCAGCTACTCCACTACCATCATCAGCAACCGTTGATCTGAATACATGAAAAATGGCAGAACAGCGACCAGCAACAGCAGTCTCTCCTGCCTTCGCATACCAGAAGGAGTAAGTGTCGCCTGCAGCTTGCTCATCCGAGCGCGAGGGTAGTGCCTCGTCACCATTGAAATCTATAGACGTGCGAAAAAAGAGGACACGTTCACTCCTGTAGATGCCATATATCATTACAAATTTACTACGTAATGAACCTTTTTTCTAAACACGAATATGGAATGTAAGAATTGCTAAAATAAGATAATCAAGAATCACATAACACACCATATTGACAACGTTTCTTGGAGTGGTTTTAAATTTTTATGTTTGTACATAACAATAAGTACAGCAATTTGGGAAGTGTCGGCACATTTTTCTGGCCAAATGCTGGAGGAGAATGCAAAGCCGTCTAACCTTCCCGTTTGATGAGGCTAATATCAGAATGCAGTAGAAAAAAACATAATATACAAAAGTCACCAGGTACACAAGTCTTAGCAGGCTAAAGCACCTCATGTTCGTCGGTCAGCCTTCCTCGCCAAATTCCTTTGTGAATCTCTCATGCACTTCGAGATCAGATTTGCTCACAGTTGGTCGTTGCCTTGCGAGCACCTTGTCAAAGTCTGTTTTCGATATAGGAGGTGGGTTGATCTACAAAAGCATCACGGTATAGACAGCATTTAGTTGCTAATGAGGAGAAAGAGGCCCGTGCAGAAATATATACCAACGTACATTTACTCACATTTAAACATCATATGTTTTACACAAATTACAATATACACATGTGCTTCAACTAAAGTAGGTACCTGTGCAGCAAGTCCTTTTGCAGCAAGCTCCTGCATGGTTATCTGGACAGCACCAGGTTGCTTGGGTCCACATGGCACCCATGAGCCACTGGGTGTCTTGATGAAGAACATTGCATCTTGTGTTTTCCGTACAGGCTCAAATAGGACGTCTTTAACCTGTTAAAGTCATTCGCATCAATTCTAAGTCCAAAAAGATATGGGCAGGTTCCGATGTGAAATAAACAGTTGCAGACTTACACAGACAGAAATATCTGAACCAGAAAAACCTTCCGTTTTACGAGCTAGGCTTTCAAAATCGCTTTCATTCAGATTATGAGGAGTGTCTCCTAAATGCACCTGCAAGAGTAACAAGCCGCAGGAGATTGTATTAAGCTTTAATTAGTCCTGGTTCCATTTCACTTAGTGAGATGAAAGAGTGCTTCATACCTTGAACATGTGCTGCCGTGCCTTCACATCTGGTAGAGGGATATAAATACGCTTGTCAAATCGCCGCCTTATAGCCTATACGAATAAATATAAATATATTAGTAACAAAATAATAACGAAGTTGAATGAAAATTTTCTATTTTCTACCATCAACAGTGCAACTAACTATTACCTGATCAAGAGCATAAGGAGTGTTAGTGGCAGCAAGAACAAGAACTTTGTCATCATTGTGTCCCACCCCCTGATATATATAAGATAACAATAGAACTGGAAAGTGTCAGAAGTTCTTTTGAAATGATATAGGCAAACCAAAACCAGCAGACGCATACCAAACAGTACAGGATAGAGCTAGGATTCCTATGAATCTAAGCTTAATTGCCATCTTATACACTTGTAAGCTGAACATCACATAAAATAACTTCTGAAGTTTTGAGATACAATCCACATTTATTTTGTACTGTTTCTTGCTCAAGGGTATTATCTAAAGTTAATGTTGAAGTCTTGTGTTCAATATCAAATAATAATGTCCCAAGTGAACAGCATGAGAAGAATAAAAACTTTCCCAATACAGAGACCAACTAAATCCAGGATAATAATGAAGGGAAAAAGCGATACAATCAACCCCATTTTTGGTTCAAAATAACCCATAATATTTGAATCCGCACCATAAATCCAACTTGCAATAATGACAAGCCATTTCTATATATCTCAAATGTAGCGACAGGGAAAATTCAAAATGTAGAAAAATTAAAAATTGAGTTCGAGAATAAAGGGCTGAAACCAATCAACAAGTCCCAAAGTCATATTCAGATGAAGCAGCTAGTTTGAGAGGTCGAAACTTGTAACCCATGTTATGATGCAGAGTTCTAGATGCAGGGTATCCATGTTCATGAATGATAGAAATTCTATCAAGAGATCTTCTTAAGAGATGCAAAAGAAATTTCTAGGCTTAATTTCAATCATTTCAACCCGTAACTACAATTACCTGCATCTGCACAAGCAATTCTGTTTTGATTCGTCTAGATGCTTCACTTTCATTCCCTTCCCCACGCTGTCCACAGAGGGAATCTATTTCATCAACAAATATGATTGAGGGAGAACTTTCACGTGCCATTTGAAAGAGATTAGAGACTAGCTTTTCACTTTCACCCATCCATTTTGAAACCAAGTCTGAAGAAGAGACACTGAAAGAAAACGGCAGATGCAGTTTAACAACTTCACAACTACTAGATCATTGAAAAAGAAGAAAGGAAGACAAAACCGGATAACAGAATTTCAAGCAACATTGCAAGCTTCGCATCCATTCATTTATCAAAAGCACAAGGAAAATACATATATCAAGGAAGATAAATGACCTGAAAAATGTTGAGTCAGCTTCAGTGGCAACAGCCTTGGCCAAGTATGACTTTCCCGTTCCAGGAGGACCATACAAAAGAAAAGCCCTCCAAGGACGCCTCTTACCTAAAAACACAAAGTGCATTACATTAAACGTAACAAGCAGGGCATTCAACTAATTGACCACGCTCTAAACAGAATGTGCTTCCTCTATTGTGTACACAGCTACGGAAAAGGACCTCGTTAAGTTCCATACCCAAAAGTATTAATACATCTCTACTCATGATATAAACAGAAGGTTAAATCTTCCATCCTTCCTCATACCATTATCAATTGTAAGGATGAAATTGACATAAGTCTCTAAATAAACTTATCAGTTATCAGTATCAGAGCAAGAGACAACGAATTACATTATGCACAACAAAAAACAATGCAAGCAATTTGAACTCACAACCATGCCCTCTTTCTCAATGTGTGCTCACCACCTCTTATCCTTAATCTATCGTGCCCTAAAATTATGATTCCGACCACGTACGCATATTCACAGTTCAAAACCACAACAGGCTTAATACGAACAAGGATACCTATTAACCAGGCAATACATACACACCACCATAAACCAATCACTTGTCACACATTATACTCTTGCAATGCACGCATTTCAAAATACAATGGCGAAATTGTACCAGTAAAGAACTGCGGGAACTTCACGGGGAGAATCACAGCCTCCTGCAGTGCCTGCTTCGCGCTCTCCAATCCAGCCACGTCATTCCACTTAACATTGGGCTTCTCCCTAACAATCGCCGAGTTGAGCCCGGCCCGAAGCTTCTCCTTATCGCCATCCTCCCCCTCACCGTCCTTCCCATCCTTGGGCTTGGTCTTCGGGCGCGTCGCCACCGCCGCATCCCCATTCGCGGCGGGGCCCGATCCCCCCTCGTCGAGCACGGCGCGGATCTCCTCCGCCCGACGCAGGTACTCGGTGAATTTCTGCGTGATCGCCTCCTTAATCTTAGGGTTCTTCTCGTACTTGAGGTGCGTCTTGAAATACTCGAGCGCGTTCATGTAGAGAGGGAAAGCCTTGGCGTAGTTTCCGGCGTTATCCTCGGCGACGGCTTGCCGAACATACTCGATCGCTTGCTCCTTGAAATTGCTATACATCGTCGCCGATCATAAATAATTGAACTTTCCCGGCGGCCGAATTGGTCGATTTCAGCTCGATTTCGAGACGGATTTTGGAGGCGAGGTGGATTGGGAGATTATGTGAAGAACAAATTTGGGATTTCGCTGTGGACTTTGGGATTTTTTGGAATTGATGAAATGAATTGTTGACTTCAAAATTAAAATCCAGTCTCGATTTATTGGGCTTTCTTATATGGGCCTTGCACTGAATTGGACTAGTCCAAGATTTCTGATAATAAAACATTTTCTATTTTAGGAAAAAATTTCTCTCATATTAATATAAAGTAGTACTACCTCCGTCCCCCAAAATTTGCTACACTTTGATCCGACAAATAGAGTATACTCCCTCCGTCCCACCTCTAAGTGGAACATTTTTATTCCGGCAAGGACTTTATGTAGTGTTGTTTTGTGAGTTAAATGGAAAAATGAAATAAGAGGGAAAAAAAGTAGAGATGGTGATTTTTCTATTTTTAAAAATGTGTCATTTAAAATAGGACATTCCAAAAATGAAAATGATTCACTTAGAGTGGGACGGACAAAATATTATTTTAGCCACTGTTGATCTGAATACGTGGAAATCGGCGGAACAACGGCCTACAACAACAGTCTCATCGCCTTCGTGTTTGCTGGTGGAATGATATCGACTGTACCAGGAGGAGAAAAATGTCACCTGCAGTTTGCTCATCCAAGTGCCATATATCATGTAAAAAGAGGACACATTCACTCCTGTAGATGCCATATATCATTACAAGTTTACAATGCATGATATGAACCTCTTTTCTAAACACAAATATGTAATGTAAGAATTGCTAAAATAAGATAATCGAGAATCACAAACACACCATATTGACAACGTTTCTTGGAGCAGTTTTAAATTTGTATGTTTGTACATAACAATAAGTACAGCAATTTGAGAAGTGTCAGCTCATTTTTCTGGCCAAATGCTAGAGGAAAATGCAAAGCCGTCTAACCTTCCCATCTGATGAGGCTAATATCTGAATTTGGTAGAGAAAACATAATATACAAAAGGTCACCGGGTACACAAGTCGTAGCAGGCTAAAACACCTAATGTTCGTCAGCCTTCCTCGCCAAATTCCTTTGTGAATCTCTCATGCACATCGAGATCAGATTTGCTCACAGTTGGTCGTTGCCTTGCAAGCACCTTGTCAAAGTCTGTTTTTGATATAGGAGGGGGGTTGATCTACAAAAGCATCACGATATAGACAGCATTTAGTTGCTAATGAGGAGAAATAGGCCCGTGCAGAAATATATACCAACGTACATTTACTCACATTTAAACATCATATGTTTTACACAAATTACAATATACACATGTGCTTCAACTAAAGTAGGTACCTGTGCAGCAAGTCCTTTTGCAGCAAGCTCCTGCATGGTTATCTGGACAGCACCAGGTTGCTTGGGTCCACATGGCACCCATGAGCCACTGGGTGTCTTGATGAAGAACATTGCATCTTGTGTTTTCCGTACAGGCTCAAATAGGACGTCTTTAACCTATTAAAAGTCATTTGCATCAATTCCAAGTTCAAAAGACATGTGCAGGTTCCGTTGAAAACGGCAGCACTGAAAATTTAGTACAGAGACTATCTAAACATCATCAACAAATAAAAAGTTGCAGACTTACACAAACAGAAATATCTGAACCAGAAAAACCTTCTGTTTTACGAGCTAGGCTTTCAAAGTCGCTTTCAGTCAAGTTATGGGGAGTATCCCCTAAATGCACCTGCAAGAGTAACAAGCCACAGAAGATTGTTTTAAGCTTTAATTAGTTCTGGTTCCATTTCACTTAGTGAGATGAAAGAGTCCTTCATACCTTGAACATGTGCTGCCGTGCCTTCACATCTGGTAGAGGGATATAAATACGCTTGTCAAACCGCCGCCTTATAGCCTATATGAAACATATATATTAATAACAAAGTAATAACGACGTTGAATGAAAAATGTCTATTTTCTACCATCAACAGTGCAACTAACTATTACCTGATCAAGAGCATAAGGAGTGTTAGTGGCAGCAAGAACAAGAACTTTGTCATCATTGTGTCCCACCCCCTGATGTATAAAAGATAACAATAGAACTGGAAAATGTCAAATTTTCATTTCAAATGATATAGGCAAACCAAAACCACCACAGACAAAATACATCTCATGGACTACAGGAAAGAGCTAGGAAACCTACGAATCTACATTTATTATGAAGTGTTGCTTGCTCAAAGTTATTTTCTACATTTAATGTTGGAGTCTGATGTTCGATATAAATAATATTGTCCCATGTGAACTGCATGAGAAGAATACAAACTTTTCCCAATACAGAAACCAAAAATAAATCCAGGATAATAATTACTCCATACAGAACCTCACCATTTACGATTCAAAATAACCCATAATAATTAACACTACTTGCAACAATGACAAGCCATTTCCAAATATCTCAAATGTAACAACAGTCAGAAAATTCATAATGTAGAAAATTAGAATTTGAGTTCGAGAATAAAGGATTGTAATCACTCAACAAGTCCCAGGGTCATATTCAAATGAAGCAACAAGTTTGAGAGGTAAAAATTTGCAACCCACATTAAGATGCAGTGTTTATGTTCATAAATGAGAGAAATTCTCCCGAGAGGTCTTCTTAAGATATGTCAAAGAAATTTCTGGGTGTACTTTCAATCATTTGGACCCTTAACTACAATTACCTGCATTTGCACAAGCAATTCTGTTTTGATTCGTCTAGATGCTTCACTTTCATTCCCTTCCCCACGCTGTCCACAGAGGGAATCTATTTCATCAACAAATATGATTGAGGGAGAACTTTCACGTGCCATTTGAAAGAGATTAGAAACTAGTTTTTCACTTTCACCCATCCATTTTGAAACCAAGTCTGAAGAAGAAACACTGAAAGAAAACAATAGATATCATTTACCAACTTTACAACTATTAGATCAAAACCAGATAACATACTTTTAAAGAACATTGCAAGCTTAACAGTCATTCATCTATCAACGGCAAGCAGAAAATACATATATCAAGGAAGATAAATGACCTGAAAAATGTTGAGTCAGCTTCAGTGGCAACAGCCTTGGCCAAGTATGACTTTCCCGTTCCAGGAGGACCATACAAAAGAAAAGCCCTCCAAGGACGCCTCTTACCTAAAAACACAAAGTGCATTACATTAAACATAAGGAGCTAGGCATTCAACTAATTGACCATGATCCAAACAGAATGTGCTTCCGCTACCTATTATATATACATGGTACAGAAAAGGAACTCTTTAACTAAATCTCTAACACAAATACATAATAGTAGTATAAATGTCTCTTCCACAAGGGTAACCCCTTTTCATGATATAAATCTTCCTCATACCATTATCCATTTCCATAGTAAGGATGAAAATGGCATGAGTAGCGCAAAGATTTCAAAATCAACTTATCAGTATTAGAGCAAGAGAACGAATTACAACACGTACAGGCAGCAGAGCAACAAAAATTGCAAGCAATTTGACTCACAACCATGCCACCTCTCTCAATGTCTGCCCATCTACGTGCCCTAAAATTGTGATTTCGACCACCTTTTCTTAGAACAAGCGCATATTCACAGTTTAAAATCACAACAGGCATAATACGAGCAAACAGGATAGCCATTACCCAAGCAACACATAAAGACTACCATAAAGTAATCACTTTATCACGCATTATACTCTTGCAATGCACGCATTTCAAAATAAAATCTCGAAATTATACCAGTAAAGAACTGCGGGAACTTCACGGGGAGAATCACGGCCTCCTGCAGTGCCTGCTTCGCACTCTCCAATCCAGCCACATCATTCCACTTAACATTGGGCTTCTCCCTAACAATCGCCGAGTTGAGCCCGGCCCGAAGCTTCTCCTTATCGCCATCCTCCCCCTCACCGTCCTTCCCATCCTTGGGCTTGGTCTTCGGGCGCGTCGCCACCGCCGCATCCCCATTCGCGGCGGGGCCCGATCCCCCCTCGTCGAGCACGGCGCGGATCTCCTCCGCCCGACGCAGGTACTCGGTGAATTTCTGCGTGATCGCCTCCTTAATCTTAGGGTTCTTCTCGTACTTGAGGTGCGTCTTGAAATACTCGAGCGCGTTCATGTAGAGAGGGAAAGCCTTGGCGTAGTTTCCGGCGTTATCCTCGGCGACGGCTTGCCGGACATACTCGATCGCTTGCTCCTTGAAATTGCTATACATCGTCGCCGATCATAAATAATTGAGCTCTTCCCGAGGCCGAATTGGTCGATTTCAGCTCAATTTCGCGTCGGATTTTGGAGGCGCGGTGAATTGGGAGCTGATGCAAAGAACAAAATTGGGATTTTGCTGTGGATTTGGAAGATATTGGAAATGGACGCGATGAATTGTTGACTTCAAAATGGAAATCGCGTCGCGCTTTATTGGGCTTTCTTACATGGGCCTTGCTTTAAAATATATTGGACTTTGTGTTAGCTTATTTGGGCCATATATGTATATTGGCCTAGTGTAAAATGTCTTTGATACTCCCTCTCCTCCCAAAGCATGCTGTTTTAATTTTTTTATTAAAATGCTTGTACGTCACTCGATGTACACTACATTGACAAGTTACTTACACATTCACTTTGGGCCTTTTGCATTGGATGTTCTTAAATCCGTTACTATCCTATCGGGTCAATTTAACACTATATACCAGTACTTTAGAAACATCTATTTACGGAGATTAAAAAATGATATTTTACTAGATCAAGTCCTTTATTTTCATATGATTGTGGTTCAATCGGTTAGATCAGAGCAACATTGCTCTTCCAAAGCGGAACTTGTGGGTTTCAGCCCTACTAAGAACTGGTAAAGAATGTTGATATCCGATATATTGGAATTCCCAAAGTCAAAAATAGTTGTATATATATCCACCAACTACTTCTCATTGGCCGCATCTTATAAGAAACATTGCAAATCAAACTTGAAGGCTGAAGTGGGGTATATTTTTTCTAACAAAAATATTACTTATACTACTGAAAAAGTAAAATATGTACTATTCAAGTATTAATTCTGTCATGATGTCTGAAGATTGTGGATAACTTTGCTGCACTAAATTTAGTGTAAAGAGTAGATGAATTATTTAACCTAATCATAGGGCAAAAAGATTGATGGTTTGATGGCATGAGTGCGCATGATACTCCACCTTTTTGAATTTGACCACTATAATAATATAGGTGGGAAGGGAACATGAATTGAAGGTTGTGTTAAAAAAAATATGAACCATATTAATTATTATAATAATATAGGTGGGAAGGGAACATGATTTGAAGGTTGTGTTAAAAAAAATATGAACCATATTAATTATTAATCACGATTAATTATTGTGGGCAGGGTGCCATATTAGTTATTAATCACGATTATTGTCCAACCATTCAATCTTGGAACCACAACAGATGAATTGTTGAGTACTCGGAGGTAATATTGATTTAATTGATTTTTTTATAAAAAGATGTTCATAGCCAAGCCAATAACAGCTAGCAATAGAATAACTAATGAACAAAATGTTCAATTCAAAATCATTATAAAAAGAGAAAGGTAATAAAAAAACATGAAAAAATAAAAGCAAAAATATACAAAATAAATGATGTTATAAATACATGAAGGACGATAAATAATAATGGTGGAAACATTCGAAGGTAGACCGTAAACAACCACTAAATTGCGTTCGTGACCGTTAGCATACATATGGTTACTAGTCATGTTGAAAAAAAAATGAAAGAGAAAGTATTATAAAAAATTTATGTCAAGATTTAAGATGGTTATTAGATAACTGCATATGATTATTAGATGTAGAATTCATAACACGAGCATTCCCTGATTTATTTAGTTTTTTTTTTTTTTTTGGAAAAAGACGACAGTCATGACAAATTTGGATGCCAATAATTTGTAAATATTTTAACATATTCATACGTGAGGGAAATACACTTTCCAAATGAATTCTGGTTACAACATGACATTAAATTGACAATTCTATGGTACAGTACTATTAAATAATCCAAGAATTTTATCAATGCAATTATTAGTTTACTTTTTCAGAAAAAAAAATTCAATAATAGCGTTAAGAAAACAATAAAGTAATTTATTGTTTCCAAAAATTGCTACACTTATTATAAACCAGCATTGTCACCGCCGTCACATAGAGTGACAACGAAATTTTAAATTATTTTAGAAAAGGTTAAATTTTCGTAAATAACAATCAAGAACCCTTTAATCTTATTTGTTGCATCGGTTAACACGATTTTTTAAAGCCTACTGTATTTCTTAACAATTCGCTGAGTTAGGATACAAGAAAAGTGGATCAACCCTTTGTTTATTATTCTTACTATCTGTCAAATGCCAATTTAATACTGCTCCTTCCGTCCCAAGATATTAAAATCCTTTCTTTTGGGCATATAAATATAAGAGATGTTGTTTAGTGATAAAAGTGGAGTTGATAGTAAAATAAATTTTTATCATAAATAAAAATAACTCAAATATATTGGGACACCAAAAAAGAATAAGAATCTAATATCTTGGGACGGAGGAAGTATATATTAATAATTTCTTCAAAGTGATCTACACGTTAAAAATCTTACTAAGTATAACTTTTTTTTCTAGAGTTATGAGTTATATGACTTATCACATTGAGCAAGTAGCGGATCTAAAATTCAGAAATGAAGAAGCGGATATGAGTAAGTATTATTTTACTCTTCATAGCGGTGTTGAGAGCAAACGAAAGGGACGGATATAGAAATTTTACCTCCGAACATGGAAAAATTAGTCGCATAGAGGGGGTTGTCGACCCCTGGAATCCATCAATGCATTGAGCAATGCTAAAAGTGATTATTAAAACCCCCTAAATTATTTTCAATAAAATTTACACATCTACCATTTATTTTAAAAAAAATTAAAATATAATAAATAAAAATAAAAATGAGCAAGGCCACCAAACAATTGGACTGCGGGAGGGACTTGGATAGCTCTCAAACAACAAACACCTTAATTGATTTTTTATATAACAAGTGTATAAATACATTGGTTCCACCATCCATATGTAATCATGGCAATTTTATTAGGATATATTGTAGACTTCCCATAATCGAAGAAGTAAAAATGTTTTTTTATTCTCAATAATATTATACTGTATATAATATCAACACAAAATACAAGAAAACTATTTTCAACAGTTTGATTGTAAAACTATTTTCAAACACTATTTTCACAATACATGCATCACTCTAATGGATGAATACGATATGAACTGAAATCTCATCAATAAAAAAATCATTTTTTTAGGATAGATTATGTAAAAAAAACATGAAATTTAGTCAAATTATATCATTACCCGCAAAATAAAATAAATTGAAAAAAATCATGAATTTGAATATATTAGCAATTATTTTACAAAAATCTAATCATTTGCATTATATTGTCTATGTTTTTGGCCTAGCGATATTATTTCCTGTTTGAATACTCAACATCAGTTAACTTATCGATGATATCATACACATGAACTCCGACTATCATATTAGATATAATTCTACCGTTGAAATAATTACAAATAAATTCAAATTTGATAGTAAAATTATTTATTAATATGAAAGTTACAAGACAAACCTTAATACTTCCTCCGTCCCACATTTGGAGTCACTTATTGTTATGGCTCGGGTTTTAAGAAAGAGTTGAAGTGTGTAATAAATGAAGCGAGATGGTGGAGTGTGTAATAAATGAAGTGAGATGTTAGGGTGTGTAATAAATGAAGTGAAATGATAGAGTTAGTTGAAGGTGGGTCCCTATTGACTTTTGATTTTTGTTTTGGTTTATTTTAATGTAGATAATGACATTTTGATGTAATTTTGATGACATTTTGATGTAATTTTGATGAAGAATGAGGTAAAATTGTATGACCAAATATGGAAAATTTTAAAAGTGACTCTTAAACTGAGACGGACTTTTATGGTAAAAAGTGACTCTTAATCTGGGACGAAGGGAGTATAATTTTTGTTGAGAGTTACCCCCTTTATAAGAGTTCAATTAATAGCGAATCCAATATTGTCACATAGTTGTCATAAATAAGTTGAAAATCCCCCTAAAAATTCGCATCATTTATAAAAAATTGTAAACTAAACTCTAGTTCCAAGCATACTACATAAATTAAACACCTTTTTAAGTCCTTAATTACGTCTCCCTCTCTCTCTCTCCTCCACAGATCCATTATCTCCCCACTATAAAAACCAATCCACAATCCCCCGCCGACATCCGCCATTTCTGCAACCTCAAACCCAATGCCTCTGCGCCCCTCCCTCTCACTCCCTCTCTCATCATGAACCACAACAGATCCCTCCTCCTCTCCTCCAAATTCCTCCACATAATTTAGCCTCTCCAGATCCAATGTACCACTCGATGAAGCGCACTCTGCGGCCGCTCTACACCGCGCTGCTCCTCCTCGCCCTCGCCGGAACCCTAACCCTCAGAGTCGCGCTTCATCACCAGAACCGAACCTCCTACCTCCGATACGACGCCGCATCCGCATCAGCATCACCTCCAACCCCCAGACCGCCGCCGTTCAACGATACGCTCCTCCGATTCGCGGCCGTCGATGCCGCCGATGCCAAATTGAAGAAGGAGATCGAGGATTTGCTGGAGGGGAATTTCGCCAGCCGCGGCCGCCAGCGCTCCTTCCTTTCCTCGGGGAAGTACCACATCGATGTGAGGCTGCGCACGGCGCGGGGGATGCCGCTGCAGCTCCGATCGCCGGAGTTTCACCGCATTTGGCAGAAATTCCGCCGGCATCTGAGCGATTGGGCGAGGAATCGGAGGTTTTTCCACCCGGATATAATGTCGGAGCTCGTGAATGAGATCAAATCCTCGATCGATGATTTCAACGGCGTGAAACGATCAATTGACAAGTACAGGAGCTGCGCCGTCGTCGGAAACAGTGGAATTTTACTGAAATCGGATCACGGAAACCTAATCGACAGCCACGAAATCGTGATCCGATTGAACAACGCTCGGATCAGGGGATTCGAGCGCAATGTAGGTTTCAAAACCAACATCTCCTTCGCCAACAGCAACATTTTGCATCTCTGCGCTAGGAGAGAGGGCTGCTTCTGCCAACCCTACGGCGCGAGCGTCGCCATGATCATGTACATTTGCCAGCCTGCGCATTTCCTCGACTATTTAGTCTGCAACGCATCTCACAAATCGCCGTTGATCGTCACCGATCCGCGATTCGACGCCTTATGCGCGAGGATTGTGAAGTACTACTCGTTGAAGAGGTTCGTTGCGACGACCGGGAAGGATCCGGTGGAGTGGGCGTCGGCTCACGACGCGGTGAACTTCCACTACTCGTCCGGGATGCAGGCAGTGATGGTGGCGCTGGGGGTTTGCGAGAGGGTGAGCGTGTTCGGGTTTGGGAAATCGAGGGAGGCGAGGCACCATTACCACACGAACCAGAAGGCGGAGCTCTCGCTTCATGATTACGAGGCGGAGTATCAGTTCTACAGGGATTTACAGAGATCGGAGGCGGAGGTGGCAGTGCCGTACGTCTCAGATAAGTTCAAGTTTCCCCCTTTTGTAATGTACCATTGATGTTGTTTGAGTAGTGTAGCTTTTTGTGGAAATTGGTTGAGTCAGTGTTAGTTTTGTTTGTATTGTGAGAGATGCATCACCTTCCAAGATTAGGTTGTGTTGTTGTGTTGTTGCTTTGCTGATCTAATTGTAAAGTGAAATCAAAGAATTTTTACACGTTTACCTTAAAAAGCAGCTTCTGCAGTGAACCGAATTTAGTTTCTCTCTGTGCAAAAAGCTTCCTGAAATGTGCCTGATTGATCATGTTTTTGAGCAAATAAGACTTTGAAGTTGAAATAGGAAAGGGAATCCACTTTTTCACAAGTAATCATGAATCATCTCAAATTATTGAACAGCAGCATTGATGATTCATGATTCATATACCAATTACCAGCTCTTCCAGATCATACTTCTCAACTTATGTTAAGTTCTTTGAAAAGAAAAGGGAACATATTACCAAGAGTGAGATTCAAAGGAACTAACACTTTGTCACACCTATCACTCCCATAAGGTACTCACTCCTCATCCAAAGGGAAGAAACAAAACCATGTACTTCAATAGTTAGGAACGGCTAGCGCTATTCAGACTCTGGCAGCAGTAAGCAGTATCATACTCAATATCCGTCTCCTCGAACTTCATAGCCACTATGGACCTTATACGAACCTGAACAATAAGCGACATACGAAATGATATTCGACTATATTCAGTATGTAGTGCGCGGCCATCACTTGCTTTGGGTCGTAGATGGCCTACTCATTGAGGTAGAATGCTCTGACTCGTCCAGTTCGCGTTTCTTCTTTACCAGCTCTGCTGCGTCATTTGCAGAGCCCGTATCATGTTGGCTGGACAATTATACCATGATAAGAATGAAACATGAATGCGCCGATGAGATTAGTGATCAATCCATGTGCCTCTAGAGCACCAGTTAGCTCTGTAACAACTTCACCTAAAGATGCAACTCCCACCAGTAACAAAATGAAGGCAAACGTCTGCAACAAATTGGCAACCATCTTGTAGTTGTCAGTGTCTATTTTCAATTGGAGGGACAGAGCAATCCAACTTCTTACACCGATCTAATATAGATCGTAGCATCGTCCTTTGTGCATGTGCTAATTCCGGTGGAATATCCTCAATCGGTCATTATCATCATACACAGTCAGGAATGCCAACTATCATCCTGATATAAAGCAACAGTTTGAGAAATAGCTCTTGCATCTCTTCAAGTGTATTCCCTTATCCATGAAATCATGTCTCGGAACAATTGATTTGAAGCAAAACACCAGCATCAAATCCCCTGAACTCCCAAGTCCTACCAGGAGATAAACACAATGAAATGCTCAGCAATTCTCACATTGCCTCAGTCTGCCACCACGTTCCCGCTCAGCTTCTGGAGACACGATCAGGCAAGTCGCCCCTGTAAAGTGGCACACACCCTAAGCTGCTTAGTACCTAAGACAGGCGAACAGTATCATAAACGAGCCCATCACCGATTTGACAACCTTCCCCCGAGCTTTCTTAATCTTTGATCTGACAGACTCTGTCAGAGGTAAAGGTGTAGCTAGACCACACAGTATATACATCCGAACTTGAAAAGTTCCTCTAGGACATCTTCGAAGTGCCACCACAAGCAGGACATTTGTCTAACGTCCCACAAAATAGAACATCTTGACTGCAATCCAAGTGTAAAGAACACCATAATAAAATAACTATACAATGAGTAATCTTGTCCATTTTCTTCACACAAAAACAAAAAAAAGTAGTACTAACTATGATCCTTACCATCCAGGGACTACAACATCATTCACTCCGCCATTTGCCTCCAGAATCTCACGCATCTGCTGAAGTGACAGATGCTCGCTCATGGCTTTACAGAACTTCTCAAACTCTGCTATGATCTCCTCTGTAGACTTCTCATTCCCATTTTCCTTCTCCACATCCTCGGCTTGCTCCTTACCCTTGGCTTTTGCCTTCTTCACATCCTCAGCTCTCTCCTCAGCCACAGTTTTGGCCCTCTTTGCCCAATGATCGGATCCGCCTTCGCTTGCTTTGGCCTCAGCCTTGTGCTTCCTTGTCGCCACTCTTTCCTGATCACCAGAGCAACGAGCGTCTGATCTCGTTTCATGAACCTTAAATTTGCAACAAAACTCAATATATTTGCAAGCATAACCACACAAGCATCCTCCAAATCTAGCAAAAGCTCAACTTATTGCTTATCATGCATACTCCTTTCGGATAATTCAGATACATGAAAATCATCAAATAACTGCTTCAAATGAATTAATTATACATACACATAAGCCCTAAAATTACTTCGCATTTCTTCATCAAATCACAATCATGAAAACAGATAACACAAAATGCAGCAGAAACAGAACAAAACCTTCATCTTCAATCGCAAATTTCAGTAGAAGAAAAAAGAGGAATAGTCCGAAATTGTGCTTGCGAAATACAAATTCCAACATGAAATGAATCGGGACACTGCTGCAAATTCATGAATTTGGCGGCAAGCGTCGCCAAATATGGATTTATAATTCATTTTCTTTGTTAGTGGGCTTACAATTGTTTTTCTTTGTAGCCCAATTAAAAACTGGGCCTATAGGTTGATTTTGGCCCAATAAAGTCAAACTAGTCTAATCCAAATTATTTTAACACTCTATTTTTAGATTTCAATATTAATTCTAAAACACACGAAATTGCAGTATTATATACAGTACTAGAAAAAACTTAATTAAAATAATTACGTGAAAGAAAATGATTTTAAATTATTCAATTGTTGAATGAAGAACAAGTTTTTTCGTTTTACAAACGAAATGAAATTTAGGAACCCAATTCCAAGAAACAGAAAGAAAGAAAGAACATAAATAAATAGCGACATCTCATTGAAAATATTTTGAAATCTGAAGTACACACTTGCAAATAAAAGTACAGAGAATATTTTCTGTATGTACTTATAGTATAATTATTTTCTGTTTTTCCTTTTCTTTTATAATTCCTTTTTTCCTCTATTTTTCTTCTTATTTTACTATTTATTTCCTTGTTTTCATGTGTTTTAATAATATATTTAAAATTTTAAATATAATTGTCCACAAAACAATGTGGCAAAAGGTGAAAATAGAGTTATACTCTTGAATTCCACAAAATAATGTAGTCCATGACTAATTCTATATGAAGGAAAGTTTGAGGTTTAAAAATTGATTTTTCAAAAAGAAAAAACAAACAATGTGGCAAAAGGTGAAAACACATAATCTCAATGGAATCTTTCTAACAGACTCATGATTCTGCATCAAATCGATTCAGACATTAATTTTGTCTGCGTGTGTGTGTCTATTTGTGTAAAAACCGATGGTTATAAACGTATCATGTAAAAACCGATGGTTAAAACCCTAGTAATTATTCTTGTTGGTGCATATTTGACATTTTTGACAGTATAGACCAGAAAATAATTGAGAGTTGGACGAAATATTATGTACTTTAAAGACGGCTTTAAACAATGAGAGCATGTGTATGTCATAGTAATAGTAATAATAATAGTAGTATGGTATTATCTTCCAAAAAAGATTGAGTAAACAGTTTAAATTGTTTTAGGCTAGAAGCCTAGAAGTAGTAATACATGGTTTACTATTTTCATAGTTAAATAAGGAATCAAACTATCTGCTGATTTTTTTAAATTTTTGTATTTATCAATATATAATTATTATTTCAAATTTTGAATGATTGGTTAAGGCATAAAAAATTATACTGTATGGAGTATCATTTTCGAACTTCATTACAAATAAAATCTACATATAATCTTTATTAATTAAGAGGGTAAAATATGACACAATTTAGGGCCATTATTTTTATTTTTTTAATTATTTATATTGTTATTTATTCTTTAGGGTCTTTAGTTAAGAAACCATCAAATTTCTCAAACAACTACGATTAAAGATATGTTCCTAACTGCCTAAATCACATACTATAAATAAAACGTAAAGGTCAATTTTGGTCTTAAACATATGGTTGAAATATTAATTTGGTCCAAAACATTTACTTTTTAAAAAATGGGTCCTTAACAAATGAAATTCGTGGCGATTTTGTCCATTTTTTTACGGCTCCGTCAAGTTATGACGGTCAACTGTCAATTAGTGATAACTCGATTAGGCAAAGGTCAAAAGTAGTCCATGATATTTATAATCAAGATCAAATCGGTCCCAAACATTATACAATTGAATTCAAGGTCAGTAGTGTATGATGTCAAAAAACATGTTTCTGTGTCACTGGCACAATCAAAACCATCATCAAAATCAAGTATCCACCATAAAACAACAAGTACCTACCATAAAAAAACCAGTACACACCATCAACATAATAAACAAGTATTTAGAGTATTCATTACAACACAACCATCCTCACAAATAGACAACATGACAATGGCAAACACCCTTCCATTAATTCTTCTTCTCCGGTGGGACAGATGTTGAGGCATCAATTTCGGAGGTGGCTGAATTGGGGAAAGCTCAAAATTTCATCTCTCCTTTTCTTTCTTCTCTTTCTTTCTCAAGAACCCTAAATTCTGCAACACCACCATAAATCGTCCGACCCATCGGATATGGCCGAGTCAATGTGCAATAGGGGTTCCGGCGATGGCGTCGGCTCGCGGTCATGGTCGGAAGTACTCCACGGTCATGGAAAATTGAACGGCGGAGCTCCACGGTCATGGTCAAAAGAACTAGGGTTCGTCATCGTCCTTCCTGCGTCGTCTTCTTCCTCAGAGCCAACAAGATAAAATCGGCGGCTTCGACGGCGTTGTAGGTCGGAATCAAACTTAGGGTTTTTGTGGTTTTTGTGTGGCGAGAAAGAGGAGAAATAGATAGAAGAAAGAGTTGGAGAGTTGGGACTTGGGAGGGAGTCGATCCATTTCCAAGTATTTGGAGTGTAGTGTGAAGGAATATATTTGAATTAGAAATAGAAAACAAATTAAAAAAGTCTTAAAAACAATTTAATTAGAAAAATAATTAGCAAAATAATTAAATGACTAATAATCTGCTTAATCGGGTCAAAATTTTACTAATTGACGGTTGACTGTCAAAATTTGACGGAGCCGTAAAAAATGGACATAAATGACACAAATTTCATATGTTATGGACCCCTTTTCAAAAAGTGAATGTTTTTGACCAAATTGATATTTCGGTCATATGTTTAGGACCAAAATTGACCTTTACTCTAAAATAAAACCGAAAATACTACAAATTCCCATCCTTTGCTGCAAGGTATAATCCAATTAATTAGCCAAATAATTTGTCCGTTTATTCTCGTGCATATATTTTACTCCATAAATTACAACTGTCACACACAAAGATGATGAAACGTCCTACCAACTGATTTGTACTATGCATAATTTGCACAAATATCCATAACCAATCCTAAATGAAGCTGTGATTATATAAAATGGTCGTTTATGTATCGATTGAGCATTTCACAGTGCTCGGTAAGTTTGCTTCAGTGCTTTGTACTTGCTCAATCGGAGCATTTTTAGCCAGTTTAGCAAGCAGTCCGATGCTCGTTAAACACCGTTTTTCTTAATTAATGCACGCAGAGATACAAATAACAAGAGGTCATTGGCATAACTTTATTAGACAACATTGATGCAAACATGACTAATTTACATACATAAATTAAAAAGGAGTTACATAGCTAGCAATAACAACATGATCACCTTCATTACAACAACATCATCAATATATATAGTTTACTTTATTTAGGTAGAAATTTATGACGAAGATGATCGATCAACGCCTTCTCGCAGCAGTTTCACGCTGGCAGTTGAAGAATACAGCAGCAACCGGAAGCTCGAGATCATTATCCTCAGCAAACTTCCTAGTATTAAACCGATCTCTGCAAATCGGTGCCTTAATCCCGTCTCTCTTCTTCTGTTTGAACAGCAAGAACACGAACCTGTGGATTCCTATGTTTGGACGAGGCATCTCGTAGCTCACTACTTCTTTTCCTGTTTTTTTTTTTTCATGTAATTAAACTCAAATATATATAGTACATAGTAACTTTTTTTTATCAATTAAGATAATGCATATAAAAATTTTACCAAATGAAGCATCAGTGGTGCCTGGAATATCTGTGACTATCCTGTGATCAGGTGGTCAAATCAGATAAAATCATTAGTTAGTCTCCAATTCTTGAATATTTTGTTTTATAAGAAACACAACTGCTTCCAAAAATAGGTGATATTTCAATCATGATCAATATATTTGGTTCTTGTAATTCATAAAAATATGTATTTTTGTTTTGTTTTTATTTTTACACAATGATTGTGTAATTGCCAATTAAAATACATATACTCCTTCCGCCTCACTAAATATATCATATTTCAATAGATAAAAATTCCATTTTTCTAAGCAAAACTGCGTAAAATCTTGTGTCAAAAAAAAATATTTCGCTTTAAATGGGGCGGATAATCCTACCAGTGCAGGTGTTCCCTTAGATATGGATCACTAGGACCAGGAACATCAGGGTCTGTCATGATCTGAGCAAAAAATTTAACAAAATTAACACTATCACTCAAAACACACACTCTTTCTCTCTCTCAAACACACACATACACAAAATGAAATATATGTAAATTAGTATGTAATATTACCAAGGTGAAGAATGATCTCATGTCACCACCATGAACCTCAACCCTAGGTTTGGGGGTGACTATGGAGGGGAAGAGCTCATGCCCATTGTACACATGCTTGTTGGAGTTGTACGTCACCGAAATTTTCACCGTGGCCGTGAAGTTATCCACCACGTCTCCGATCACTCTTCCGATTATCAGTGGCGTTGATGAAGACATTTTCAAGTGATGTGTGTGTGTTTATAGTGAGCTCTACTTTTTGCTTAGAATGGAATAGCAAACGGTGTGTATTTATAATGAAAACAACAACTAACAGATTGCTCATGTGTCATTGGCTAGTTGTACTCTATTTTTGTTCATTATTTTAAAAAGTTTTAACTTTAAGGAATAAAGGAAAAAAAAGCCCAAGTAAGAGGCCAGAAAAAGGGATTTTATTGTAAAGAAAAGGAAGAATTTGAGCAACAAAAATATGTTAAAGATGATTTGACACTCTAACTCTTTCTCTCTCTTGGCACATTGATATATGCAGGCTTTAAATGGAGGATATTCATCTTTGAATTCCCTAATAATGTACATATAAAAATGAAGTGAGAGAGCAAGGGAATTTGGAGATACTGTTTGGGACTTCTGTAGATACTAAAAGGAGATGTCACTATTGGTATTTTAGGTATAAAAAGGGGAATTTTTTTCATGCATTGAAGAATAAAAAGTTTCATAATTAAAGGGACTCCACAATTGTTAAGTTGTGGTGGTGGACATTTCAAGAAAAGTAATAAAATGGTGGGAATTTCTATCTTTTTGAAGGTTTTGGTAGTGGTTCCTAAAATGGAAAATGGGAAGGGGCAAAAATTGATTTTTGTGCTCTAAATGGAAAGCCCTAGGTTGATGAGTTCTTAATCTATATAGACTATATAGTCCACTTAATTGGACTTTCTATGCATACTCTAGGTTTATATATAGTTTCTAGTGCATTTCCTTCTATTTTCCTTATTTGTTTAGTTAATGATTCTATGATGTGACGACTTCATAGGTGCTACTTTAATAGTGAGATGTTGCACTTAGGAATGTCAGTCGAGCCAACTTGTTTGATTCGAATTAATCAGATTAAGTTGTCTGACTATTCACTTCAACAATTCTTATTGAAAATTGTCACTGTCTTGTTTAACTCGATTGGGGTAGTAATACTTTTCATACAAAATATTTTATTTTATTTCATTTGTTTCATGTCAAACGTGAAACAAAATAAAACATTTTGTGTGAATACTGTTTCATTTGATGTGAATATATAAATTGAGATAATTATATGTTGTTTACCTAAACAAAGTACTCCTTAAATAATCTTTAAAATAAAACTCTATAATAAATAACACGTGTAACCCAATTTACTTAGCAATTTATGTTACAATAATCGTTCGATGTGATATAATCCTATATTATTTATCTAAATAAAAACTAAATGATCAAAATAATAATATATTTATATCAAAAGTTAATAGGATAGAAAGAAGAAAGAATTTACAAATTATTTATTTAGCCAAAACATTAAGAGTAAAAATTTAGATAAAAAAAATACTATTATAAGTTAAAACTGTGATAAAGTAATAAGTGTATAAATTGAGATAAAGAAAGAAAAATAGGCATAAACCATGTATACTGTAAAACAACTCAATCTCATGTCTCAAATTGAGAATAAAAAAAAATTAAAATTAAGATAAAGAAAGAGAAATGAAACATAAAAAAGTAGATGAACCAATAAAAAAATTAAAATTAAGATAAAGAAAGAGAAATGGAACATAAAAAGGTAGATGAACCAAAACGAACCAATAAAAAGTTTAAAATAAAGATAAAGAAATAAAAAAATTAAATTTAAGATAAAGAAAGAGAAATGGAACATAATAAAGTAGTTGAATTGGTAGGACTCGATCACAGGGCCTACAAAGTGAAAATGTTTTTGCTCTACCCCCTGATCTCTTATGATTTCAGTGAATTACACCTCAATACTATCTTTAAGTACAAAGTTTTGGAGGTACAGTTGTACCACCAAATCACCCCTTGCATACGCCATTGATTTCATAATAGTGGAGTCATTTTAATATTTTGGTACGTTTCATAGTAGTGAAGTTATTTTTTTTTTAGTAAAAATCAACATATTTCTTCCCATTTAGTTTACTTTCTCCTACTTTATTCTCTCTTCATCTCTCTACCTTTTTTCATTTTCTACTTTATTACTTATTTCTTTATTTAACTCACTTAACACAATTTTTCTTAAATCGCGTGCCGAAAAGAAATGCATCCACTATCGCGGAACGGAGGGACTAACTAGCATTAAACACCATATGCAAAATCGAACATCTTGTCAGCAGTGTGGATCCAGACCTCGAAAATGGAAGGGGTGAAATTTAGTAGTACTCCTACTACTATTTAATAAAAAAAATGACTTAACTATAATGAACGGACCGTGAAAGAGGAATGCGTCTCAACTGGGAGACGTCGTAGACATTCTAATCAAGTTGTACTGAATACACAATGCGGCAAAAGAAATTATCCGTGTTTGTTGACACACATATTTTCTTACTTCCTTTTAAATTTTTTGAATTAGAAAGATGCTCGACCCAAGTGAAAATATCTTTTATTATCTATTTTGACCAAACAAAAGATTTCATTTGTCGGATATTATTGGAGTACGTATATGAGAAACTTTTTCTTTTACTAATGAATTTAAAAATGAAATTTCACTAATTTGAGTATTCTTTCCTTAACACATTTTTTTCTCTGTCTTATCTCTTCCTCGTAACATTATATTTTAAGCTATTTGTGCAATCTCATCATTATCCAAGAAAGATCAAAAAAGTTTTTCATTTCTCTTGTCAAACTTCTATATACTAATTGAAGACGTTTTATCAATCTAAAGTACTAGTGTGTCACATTCTACCTTTTCAAACTTAATCCAATACAGTGGAAATTTTTCTAATAGGAGTTGTACTTAGAGATAGAGCAAAACAATCGAAAACCGATATTTGATCTGGATCAAATCAAATTGAAATTTAAAATTCAGTTTCTTTTTTCGATTTTTCGATTCAGGTGTAAACTTTTGGCTAATTCAGTTTTTTGGGTTCGTTCGGAAATTAAAAAAAATTGAAAAACTAGAAAAAACTGATTGTTTTTTTTTAAAAAAAATTAGTACTATAAAAATAATACTATATTATACCTAAAACAAATTCTATTTATGTTGATTTATATATGAAAAAATTTATGTAAAAAATTACAATCACATTAGTATAAAAATACATGAATATTTTACATCTTAATTTTTCCATAACTAAATGAGAAAGAAAATAAAAAGAAGAGAAAAGTGAAATTACCTACTCCATTATATTAGTTACCAAAAAATATATTTCACGTCCCGTCTGGCCAAATATATATACTCCATGAAATCAAGAGTGGAAAAAATCTCTATCCACATAGTACTATTTAATATTTTGTCTTTTAGTTAGTCTTCTTTCCCAAATACGTCTTCTTCTTTCCTAAATAAGAGAGTGGCCATTGTTACTCTTCTTCGAAGTTTAAATTCAGCCCTTTTTCACATTCAACTTCTAGTTATTTACTCTGTAGCATCATTAGTTTGGGAAGGGCTAAATATCTATATCGAAATTTTTGAAAAAAATTAAATTAGAAAATTCAATAAAAAAATGAATTGGGGAGGGCTTAAAAGTACTAGTATGTCACGTTCTGGCTTTTCAAACTTCAATATACTAGCCATTGTTACTCTTGTTCGAAGTTTAAATTCAGTCCTTTTTCACATTCAACTTCTAGTTATTTACTCTGTAACATCATTAGTTTGGGAAGGGCTAAGTATCAATTTCGAAATTTTTGAAAAAATTTAAATTAGAAAATTCAATAAAAAAATGAATCGGGGAGGGCTTAAAAGTACTAGTATCTCACATTCTGGCTTTTCAAACTTCAATATACTAATTGTAAACGTTTTATCAAAAGTGGCTAGCTTGTATACATAAGGTTTATTATTTCCTCCGTCCCACATTTATAGTCACATTTAGTTAGAGTATCCACTATACTAGAGCCGCGGCCGGGCCACGGGAGAGCCGCGGGCCGCGGCTCACTATAGTGCAGGGGGTGGGCAGCCGCGGCGGGGGGGTGGACATGGGCGCGCCACGATCGTGGCCTGGCCGCGGCGCTTGGGCGCGAGCCGCGGCCCTCCTATAGTGATGGCCACGAGCCGCGGCTCCCCCCTTTTTCAGATTTTTTTTTTTTTTTTAATTTTGAAATTTTTTCTATTTATACCTAAAATTCATATCTTATTTTTACTCTACTCTCACACACAATTTACCCTATTTCCGTCAATTTGAATTTTTGTGAAATGCAAGGCGGAGACGATCCCGGTTATGGAGATTCGGGACAGGGGGCTTTCCACCCCACCAACGCTGGGGATCGAGTCCCACCCCTCCTCCATCCCAGATGTGGAGTCCGCCATCGCCGGCGCCGTGGCTACAAACACCCCAAAACCGGGGCAGTCCTCGGCCTATCAGCAGAGATATGCGGGTCGTACCCAACCAGGGACGGGTGACTATCGACCCAACATGGACGCAATTAACTTCCCGTCTCAATTTCAAGCCTCCCCATTTCAGAGCAGTCATTCTCCGCTTGATGAATCTGATAGATTCACATGGGAACAATTGATGGGGTCGCCTGATATCCCGACGCCGACGCCGACGCCCGGTCGTGTAGAGACGGGGGGAGAGGAGGCGGTGGAAGAAGCGGCGGTGGCGGCGGCGGCCGAAGTGGCGGCGGGAATGGTGGGCGAAGGGGCGGCGGCGGCGGCGGGCGTGGCGGAGGATCCGCGCGAGGTGGCGGCGACGGCGACGGCGGGCAGGGCGGCGGCCGCAGTGGTCGCGGCGGGCAGGAAGGCGGCGGCAGCGGCGGTGGTCGACGAGGGTTTTTGTACACCGACGCCGAGTCCGTTGCTATTGCTAGGGCATGGGATGCGGTGACGACAGATTCCATAGTTGGCACGGATCAGACCGACTTATGCTTCTGGCGGAAAGTCTTGGTGGTGTACAATGAATTCAAACCGTCGGGGAGCGTCGACCGTACACCCGATCAGATTCGGAAGAAGTTCGGCAGGATCACTACAGCTCTTCAGAAGTTCATTAGTATATACGAGAACCAATTGCGCACTGCCGAGAGTGGCCGCAGTGAAGCCGACGTCAAATCCATGTCGCCGTTAGCTTGTTCAATGTGCAAGTAGGCAAGAAGTTTACCTACCGGGCGAATTCCTCGTTCTGCGGGACTCCCCAAAATTCCGAGCCATCTGCGAGAACGCGTCTGATTCCGGGCCTAGCCGTACAAGACGGGGCAGGGGCGGCAACTGGCAGCCGGTAGTAGCGGCGGTTCAAGGACCTTCGACCTCAACGACGAGGTCATGGAGGAGCCCCCCCGTCACTATCCCGGCGTCCACGGCCCCTGGGTCAACAGTCCGCCATCCGAGCCGCTAGATCCGCCTCCGCCGCTGCCTCCCAACACTCTGCTGCGGGCCCGTCTGCACCCCCTCCCGGATAGGCCCGAGCGGCGTTGCAAAACATCCTAGCCGTGCAGATGATAAAGGAACTCAAGGACACTCTGGCCTTGTATGAGAAGTCGACCGACCCGACTACCAAGGTGATGTACTACGACCTCATAGTGAGGCTGAGGTCGTTGTTGGGGTGGGAGGACATGGCGGCGGCGGCGACGGGACCTCAGAGCGGTGGCGGTGGTGGTGACGATGATGACGTTGGCGGTGACGATGCAACGGGTGAAGATGAAGTGGCGGATTCTGATGATGAGACCGAGTAGTCGGCGATGGCGGTGTTTTTTTATGTTTTTGTTTGCGTGTTCCTAAACAATTTTCGTTGTATAATTTTATCCCGTTCTATAATACAACGAAGATTTGGTTTTCGATTTAGTTTTCATTAAATTATGCATTTTATTTAATTATTGTAGTCTAACAATTTTAATTGTAGTAGAATTAAAATATAGACAAAATGGAAAAAATAAAATTTTTGGTGGCTTGGCCATGTCCACTATAGTGGGAAACATGGGCATTGGTAGCCCGGCCACGATTTTGTGGCCTGACCACACTTTGTGGCTTGGCCCGGCCATGTATAGTGGACACTCTTAGGGTACGAGTTTTAAGGAATTGGTGGAGTGTGTAATTAATGAAGTGAGATGATGGAGTGTGTAATAAATGAAGTGAGATGGAAGAGTGAGATGGTGGAGTGTGTAATAAATGAAGTGGGATGAAAGAGTGTGTAATAAATTAAGTGAGTTGGTTGAAGGTGGGTCTCTTGTTGACCTTTTAGTTTTTTATTTTTGTTTTGGTTTATATTTGTGTTGATAATGACATTTGAGTGTAATTTTAGTGAATAATGAGGTAAAATTTTATGTCCAAATATGAAAAATTCTAAATGTGACTATAAATATGAGACGGACTTTTATGGCAAAATGTGACTATAAAACTGGGACGGAGGGAGTATCTTATTGTTGTAATATTTGATGTACAACAGATGGCCTAATTAAAACTTCAATCGAGATTATACTGTACAACAGATGTATAATAGATGATTGATTCACCATTCAAGTTTTGCAGTGTATAGACAATTATATTAGTCTAATAAATCGTGATGACCCTTCAAAAGAATAACAGAAAAGCATGATGGACCATTAAAAATGTGTCACTACGTACAGCAACCTCCACCATCCTAAATTATGTTTATCTGTAACTGTCCACTAACTAAAAAAAGAGTCATTTGAGAATTCTTCGTGTCATAGTAGTTACCGTATGCAAAATTGAACATAGCAGTAGGGGATCCGGAACTCGAAAATGAAGGTGGTGAAATTTAATATTTAATAAAAAAAATGATTCAACTATAATGAAAGGACAATAAAAGAAGAATACGATTCAGCTCCAAAGGACGTCAGAGATATTCTGTCAAATTGTACTGTGCGTACTCATTTGCGTACTCATTTGGACAAAAGATTATCCTTGTTTGTTGACACATATTTTTTTTACTTTTAAAATTTTTTGAATGACAAAGATGCTATATTTCTGTTTCACACGAAAGAGAGAAAATATCTTTTATTATCTACTTCGACCAGAGTCTTTTGTCGATATTATTGGAATACATAAATGAGAAACATTTTCTATTACTAATGAATTTAAAAATGAAATTTCACTATAATTTGAGTCTTCTTTCCTTCACACATTTTTGTCTGTGTCTTATCTCTTCTTCATAATACTAGTAGTACTATGTTAAGCTATTTGTGCAATCTCAGTCTTTCCTAGAAAGATCAAAAAAAGTTTATCATTTCTCTTATCAAACTTCAATATACTCTGATGAAGACGTTTTATCAATCTAAAGTACTACTTCCTCCGTCCGCAAAATGTTGTCCACAATTAACTTGACATGGATTTTAAGAATGTGAAGAAAAGTGAATGAGATAAGTTGGTGGAATGTGGGTTTATTTGGACAACATTTCATGGACGGGGGCGGGGGAGTATTATGTCACTAATTGAAGAAGTTTTATCAATCTAAATTCTAAAGTACTAAGTCACATTCTGGTATTGAAAATACATTCAGTAGTCAGTACATTGCATTTCATTTTCAATTTTTCCTCAGTTATAAAGGTGGCCATATCAGTACAGTAGTTCACGAGATATCGTGAAGTACAACAAAAATAAATAGCACTAAGAGCTAGTGAACAACAGTTATTAACTTGTCAAATCTTCAAACGAAACCATAGGGCCCAAAACTGCGCCCTTCACATGCACCTAATTTAAGCAATCCATTCATCTTTTGTGTGATTGATAGGATCTAATTCCTATCGGTTAGAGCACTCGAGCCAATCACGAAAGTAGAACACGACCAAGGCCAAATCCAAGTGTAGGTGCTAGGGTTTCGAAAACTATAAACGTATGCATGAAAATAGGAAACAAAATACAAATAAAATATTACAAAGATATAATCCTTGTACTTGGCCGGACGTCTTATTGTTCTTGGGCTCGTCTTCTTCCCTCGACTTTGGCTATTGGGGTCGGATGCTGCTTTTCGGCTGATGGAATGGGCGGCCGGAATCCCTTATATGCACCGCCCGTTGAAAATGACATCTTCTGTGATGAGCTATATAGTACTAGAAAGGACCACAGAGCAGACATATGTACACAGATGGGGACCAGAGCTGTAAACAAAATTTTGACTTGATACACAGTTTATTAATTAATTGGTAAATGATGTTCACAATAATAAACACAAACTCATCCTACATTTGACCACTGCAAACATAAGCAATGAGGTAATCCAATAAGATTATTTGATTGTTGTTATGCGAGAATTTGCAAGTAAAAGGAAAACGGTGCACAGGAAATGAATATGGATAGTTTATTAAAAAAATCAAAAATTAATTCAACGATTTACAATCGAATTTTTCTTGCCATAACAGTTCAATACTCTAAATGGTTTTTATTTCCTTTATTGATGACTACAAGTCTACAACTTACAATAAAATGTCTAGTATATAGCTAGGCCGGAAAATGCTAAACTAACAAATTAAAAGCTAACTAATTATATTTTCATTTTTCTATTTTAACAATGTCCAAACTGGACTCGAGAATTATAAAACCTTTGAAAGCCTATGAATCAATCGTGTCAACACATATTTTATCTATCAATTAAATATATAAACAATATATGCCATGAGTGAAGAACTATTTCCAATTCCATGATCAGTTGCGTCTTGTCATGGACTAAATTAAGATCGATTCCGTAATTAATCAGTACGTCTTCGAGACCTTTCCAACGAGCTAAGAGTATCCACAACTGTGTTGTGATCTCGGCGAGCTGGCCCTTAATTATTCACGCGTCTCCCACCACTTTTAACCACTTTTTATTACATCTTTAACTAAGGGATAACACCGGTAACAATCTTTAACTATTCATGAGTCCCATTATTTCATTTTTCAATTAAAAAATACAACCTTTTATTAATGAAACTTCATTAAATAACTCAAAAGTTACGTTATATAAATTCCTATAACTTACATAATTTAAATCCTAAAAATTAAATATTACATTAAATATTACTCCCTCCGTCCCATTTTAGGAGTCCTGGTTTACCATTTTTGAGTGTCCCACTTTAGGAGTCTCAATTGGAATATTCCATAAATAGTATTAGGCCTCACATTCCACTAACATTTTTCCACACACATTTTATTATAAAACTAATATAAAAAAGTAGGACCCACATTCCACTATTTTTTTTCACCAAATTTCCTTTAAATTTCTTAAAACCTGTGTCAAACTCAACCGGGACTTCTAACGTGAGACGGAGGGAGTATATCATTTAATTACAATTATATGATGAATAAAGTGTTTATTGATGATTTTAGGATAAGTTGGAGATAAAAAAATAATAATATATTTGAGAAAGTGGAACAGTTTTATTAATTTCAATTCTTTCCGATTTAAAAAATATTTTAAAAAAATCAAATTTTAAACAACTAAAACGACGTCACTCGGGGGTCGAGTTAGCATCCCCGCACGACCAAGGAGTTCCACTCTCCCCGCCGGGTAGTCCCTTCAGAAAGGAATGTGCTCTCCATCAAGGGACGGCCAGTGGGACGGGATGGCTGCAATAGCATCCCTTAACTCCCGTCCCAACGGGAAGAGAAGCGTATTCCATGTTTCTTGGTAGTGTAACCTAATTGTTTAGGGCAATCCTACAATATAGAGGCCACGAAATATAAACAGCTACCGTCTTCGTACTATATATTTGGAAACGTGTCAAACGTTCTCCACTATTAGTTCAATATTAATTTGTTGTGTCCAGGTTATTCAAACTATGTCCCCATCACTATTCTAGTATAAATAGATCTATCCGTGGAATACATGTCATGATGCAGTGCGGTCCAAATTAAGTAGAAATAATTAAGGTTAAGTGAGAGGCAAATATATCTTATAATGGAGTCGTCGCTGCTATCAATCGAGTCCCTTGTTAGCCAAGTGAAAAATGAAATTTTTTATAACCTCCTTAGCCATAGTGATGCATTTGTCTCCCCCTCAGCCTATGACACTGCTTGGCTTGCCATGATTCCCCACCTAAATAATCACAAAATTCCCATGTTTTCCAACTCTCTGAATTGGATAATCCAAAACCAGAATGAAGGTGGGTTTTGGGGAGAAACCAATGAAGAAGGAATTCCCACCATTGATGCTCTCCCCTCTACCCTTGCTTGCTTGATTGCTCTCAAAATGTGGGACCCTGCCCATCCAAATATTGAATCAGGTATTTTTTATCTCATTTATCTATATAAAAGACTAAAGTTCAAAATTGGTCCCGTATGTTTGTCTAAACAATATATTTTGGTTCATATTTAATGGTTACTTAAAAAAATTAATGGTCCAAAAACTTTAGGCTAGATTGAATTAAGTAACTTAGTTTGTGACACTTTTATAAGTATTCATGCAGGGTTGATGTTTATTGAGTCGAAGGCGGAGATACTTCTCAAAATAAACTATCAGAACTTGCCGCGGTGGTTTGTGCTGGCTTTTCCGGCAATGATTGAGCTGGCGGAGGCGCACGCGCTTCCTCTTGTTTTCCCTCATGGATTAGTCACAGTCATAGCTCACATTTTCGTCATGCGCCAACATATTCTTGAAACGTACGTACGAAATGCCTAATTGTAATTATTAACGTTCTCAACATGAAATGCATGCCTAATTTTAATTATAGCTTACTTGTACTCAACATGAAATGCATGCTAGAATTGAATTAAATGAGGTGGTAATTAGCTAATAAGGCCGAAGCTAAGTCTAGACTAAAACTTAAAAAATGGGTGGAATTGCAGGGAAGAGCTAGTTGGAGACGAGGCACAGCGTTGCTTTACGCCACTCCTTTCATACTTGGAGACATTCCCATCTACTTACCATTTTGATCACGAAGAAATGGTGAAGCGGTACTTGAGCAGTGATGGCTCGCTGTTTCAGTCGCCGGCTGCCACTGCTCAAGCCTTTATGTCCACCCAGAATATGGACTGTCTCAAATATCTGCAATCACTCATTCACAAATTTCCCAATGGAGGTACTTTATTTAATCTAACCACTTATGGCTAAGTAATATGTCCATAAGAATATTTTCAGTAATTAAAAAGAAAAGTAATGACATTGCAGTACCTGCAAAATATCCTGTGGATGGTGAGTTGATAAAACTGTCGTTGGTGGACCACGTGCAAGGACTTGGCCTAGCTCCCCTTTTTCATCAAGATATTAAGCTGCTGCTTGCTCAAATTTATAGGTACTAATCCCGTTTCTAACTACCATATTGTCTAACGAATCGAACATCATAACTGATATATTGACTAAATCATCGTATTAATTGTGTTTGTTTAGAAGTCAGCAGAATACCAAATCAGACTCGAACAGCAGTTTCCCATTGAAGTTATTTAAAGACGCAATGGCTTTCCGGCTTCTCCGGATGCACGGACACGACGTTGATCCAGGTACTTTACCTTAATGAATCAGCACTTGAGTTTCAATCGGTATATATATTTTTATTTATTTCTTATTAATATCACTTCTGTAAACAGAAAGCTTCTGCTGGTTTTTGCATCAACCGGAAACAATGGAGTATATGGAACAAAACAGCCAACACTTCATCACTGCAATGTACAGTGTTTACAGAGCAACAGATTTAGCATATCCTGGAGAGCACCAATTAGATAAAGCAAGAAAATTTGCTACTAAATTGCTCCAAAATTCTAAGACCAGGCATAGAGATTATAACTTGTTGATTTCAAAAGGACTTCAAAATATGGTACATTACATGTTTATATATATAAAGATGCAGCTAATTCATTATACTATAATTTTCTTGCACCATCTCATCGCCTTCGATTATCTATTCGAGTAGATCAAGTATGAGGTGGATGTTCCATGGACTGCTCGTCTTGATCGTCTTTATCATAGAAAGTGGATTGAAGAAAACAAAAGCAGCCCTTTATGGATTGGGAAGGCCTCTTTCTACAGGTATCTATTTTCATTAATTGTTACATACTAATATTATAAGTCATAATAATGCTGCCTACTTTGGTTATAAACAGGTTGTCCTGCCTTGAGAATAACAAGCTGATGCAACTAGCTGTTGAAAATTTTGAATTTATGCAGTCAATATATATGCGTGAACTAGAGGATCTTAAAGGGTTAGTCTCGTTCATTCCTATATATATATATATATCAATGAGATTCATTTCGATTTCACAATTATTAATGAGGAACATATGCCTGCATATATATATGTTTAGATGGTCGAAGAAACGGAGGCTTAGTGAGATGGGATTTGGAAGGGAGAAGACAGTTTATACCTATTTTGCAATTGCTTCTTGCTCTCACTTTCCTCACTATTCAGTCATGAGATTGCTTCTTTCAAAGGCCACCATAATTGTCACAGTTGCTGATGACTTTTATGACATGGAAGGTTCTTTACCTGACTTGGAAATTTTGACTGATGCAGTTCAAAGGTAATGTCACTCTTTCCTCTAGTTAACTAACCTCTATAACCGTATTCGAGCCACAAGTGCTCTGCGTACTACTCATGGGCGGGTAGGAGAATAAGCACTTAGTGCTTACACTTAAATAAGTGTAGAAGCACTTTGTGCTCATGGATTGCAGAAGAATAAGTACTTAGTAAAGTGCTTATGAATCCCTTCATTTGTAGATGGGAGGGCGAAGGATTAGAGGGCCATAGCAAGACAATATTCGAGGCAGTAGATGAGTTTGTGAAAGAGATGGTAGAAACTTGCCAGCCCCAACAAAGAAGCATGGCTATTCCCAAGTTGCAACAACTTGTAAGTTTGGTGTAACACAAGAATTTTAGTTCACTTTTGAGTATATATTGTTAGGGATGTGTTCAGTACATAACAACATCTTATGTGGTAGTGGCGTGAATGCTTCATGTCGTGGATGGTCGAGAGAAGATGGAGTGTGACAGGGTATACACCGGCCATGGATGAATACCTAGAAACCGGGATGCTGTCGATTGCAGTACACACAATAGCTCTTCCAGCCACCGCTAATTTCTTCAACCCAAATGCAAACCCTCTTCAATACCAAAACATCACCAAATTGCTCATGGCTGTCGCACGTTTATCAAACGACATGCAGAGTTATCAAGTAATTATTCACATATATTACTAACTAATGAGATGATCTCTTTATTTCCTACATTGAATAATTTTAATGAACATATGCAGAAAGAAGTGGTTGATGGAAAAATGAACTTGGTGATGCTCCACTGGCAGCAAAATCCAGACAGTGGCATCGAAGAATCAGTAGCGCATGTGAAAGAGATGCTTGAGCTGAAAAAGAAAGAATTGTTGCAACTTGTGTTCTCAGACAGATTTGATGAAGAAATGATGAGTAAATCTTGCAAGCAAACACATTTATATTGCATGAAGGTGTTTGAGATGTTCTTCAACTCAGCCAATCTCTTTGACAGTGAGACTGCACTTATGCAAGATATAAACAAATCCATTTACCTTCCCATTACTCATCGAAAACCCTTCAACCCTAATGCCGTTCCATCCCTCAAACACAACGACAAGTCCAACGTTTCCGATCCTAATGTTGTTCCCTCGCTCAAAAACAACGACAAGTCTAAGGTTTCCACTCGCGATCACACCCACTCAAAGCCACCACTACACACCACCGATTATATCAAACTTGCACCCTCACCAAAACTACCGCACCTTCCCGTAAGATGTAATATGCGTCTCACCGGCTTCGGCTTGCCACTTTAATGATCTACTACACTTCATTTATATGTTATCATGAATAAGTTTGGTATTTGGGGACTAATATCAAATGTATGTGTAGTTCTAATATTGTTTAGCCACTGTATTTCACTTTTATGTCAAAAGTCTCCAAGAGTGGGCTAGGTTTTATAGTTCACGCTCATTATCTTATGGTTGTATGTTTTTATATTATCTGTATACAGTAATATTTCATTAGTAGCTTTATGGCCTAATTAAAACTTCAATCATGATTAATCTATTCAACAGATATATAATTGATGTTTGATTCACCATTCAAGTTTTGCCGCGTATAGACAATTATTCTGGTCTAATAAATCATGATGAATGGACCCTTCAAAAGAAAAGCATGATAAGCCAATAACTATGTCACTACAGCAACCTCCACTAATCTAAGTTATGTTTTTTTATAACTGTCCACTAACTAGAAAAGAGTCACTCGAGAATTTGATAAGAAAGAGTAGTACTACAGTACTAGTAGCTAGTATATAATAATTTGAGTAATGTAAATTTTTGTAGTAGCAAAAGTGCCAAGACTTGACCAATCTTTGCATCATGTAGTTTAATATATGGAGAATTATAATATATGACTGGATACATTAAGTAGAAAAATGCTCAATTCCATCTCTGAGAAGGTGGAGATTCTCCTGCAAGAAAGGAGGCAAAGAAAGCAAGGGATTCACTGGGCTTGAATATGGGCACAGCATGTCCTGCTCCTCTAAATGTGGCGAATGTGAGTCCATAGTACTCTTGCACCCATCCACTAACCTACAAATCAAATCGAATCGAATCCAGATCACGAACAGTCATCGTCCTAAAGGTTTAATTGTTGGAAATAACAAACACCTCGTACCTGTTTCTCGTGGTACCAAGGTCGCCACGCCCTCTTAATCGGAAGTTCTAACGAGCTCAAACTGTATCTCGTCGACAGAACAGGAACTCTGCCATCGGTATCACCACTGACGCCAAAACCAAATTCTCACTAACGTTAACCATTCCAACAAAATCAGATGTTAACAAGAAGCATCTGTCTATATATCTATACCTGTACACCCATATCCGGAGGCCAGCAGCTATGAGCTTCTTGTATATCGGAATAACAGATTTCTTCGTGTCATACCAGTTATGAAACACCGTCATACTGCACAATCGAACATCACGTCAGTGTCCAGAAACCAACCCTACCTGGCATGAAGACATCCTCAAACTCACAATTATCATGTGAAAAAGTGATATTTATTATTCTATCCTCTAACTAGAAAAGTGACAACCAAGCTGTAGAAATGTGATCTGTCCGCACGTCATCACTAGGAGTGCACCTCAAATAATAAAAAAAAAAATTGAAGCTTACTTGCATAAGCTCCATTTCTTGAGACTGATTCCATCAGAGACATGGAGGGCCTTCTGAACCTGGGGTTGATTGTAGTAAAACTTGGCATAGTCATCCAAGCACGGGTCGTAACCACCCATCATCCTTGGCATCTACACACGTAAGATCATTTTTTTCCGGCCATCTATTTTTCATAGTTGAATCAAGAGAAAATAAATACTTACCATCTTGGAAGACCTCCTGGCTTTGAGCTGACTTGATAAACCAGATGAATTTGCTATGCACACTGATGTATAAAGGCTGTACATATCTATCTCATCATACTGGGTAAGCAGTTCGTCCCAGCCAGCATAGCAGTCGCTGTTGTTCAACGTGTCATCACTGTAAAAATCGCAGGACTTGATAATGGTCTTGTAGGTCTCATCCGAGACCACAGCATGGCTCCAGGCGTAGTCCACCATGCCTCTCCAGTCCTCAGCATCGTGTGTCTCCGGATTACCCAGCTAACAAGGAAAAAGGTAGTTCAGTGTAACTTTTTCTTATTTTTTACTAATAATAGAAATTCCAAAGGTTAAATACCAGTATGCCTCTGAGATTAATGAATAAGGAAGAGGGATCTGTATTCTTATCATGAATAACTTCAGCCAGCTCAGGAACATACTTCCCTGATCAAACACACACATGAGATCAGACCAGATTTTTACAGAGATGGGTGCTGGAAATCGAGCATAAGTATACCTGCATAGCTCTCTCCAGCTATATAAAATATTCGATGTTGATATGACGGGAACTTGAGGAACCAGTTGTGGAGGAAAGCATATGCATCATTTGCTGGAAAAAGTAGTCCAATAAAATTTGTTATACAGTCAGCCAAATGGGGACCAGATTTACAGTAAAATATAACAGTAAGGTTTACCTGTAAAGTCATCACCCAGCCTATCATAATCACCACTAGTGTTTGTGTATGAAAAGCCCACACCAATTGGAGATTCCAGGAACAATAAGTTGGCTTCTGTACCATCAAACAGGATACATAAATAACTTTTCAATCCCTATATTTTGGTAGGTAATATTAACATGCTAAATATCCAGTTTGTTTTGCCTTAGATCTGATGAGAATATTTCTTCTTGCTATATAATGGAAACATAGAAAACGAAAAATCAAACCTTTGGTCCATGAGAAAGGATTTAATTTCAAGCCACGCCCATCGCTGTCCACAAAGAAAGGCCCAATTTCTTGTGTTGCTCCATATCCCACGGAAGAACAACCGGGACCTAGAAGATATATAGAACCTGATATCAGCAGCAAATACGGTAGTAGAAAAAGGTAAAAGTGAAATAACAAGGAACATACAACCACAACCTTGAACCATACAATTTAAAGGGAAGCAAAACTTATGTACGATGAATCCTCTGCCTTAAGAAACGGCATAGAACGGAAACTGCTTATATCTTTTGTTTAGATAGATTTAAATAAAAAAATATGGTTAAAAGATTGATATTAGGTTGACAAGGACAGATGAAAATGTGCCTAGCGTTCATGCTTCTGCATCAAATGGATGCATCCCATGCTACAAGCAAATAAAACAACTACGACACTTCTAGAAGACCTTGGCACCCTCAAGATTTTATATAAGATTATAACATACATATGTGTGATGCATGCTTGTTGAATTCTAAAACATTATGAGGCAATTTTAGCCCTCTTACCTCCGTTTAGCCACAGCACTAGAGGTTTTTCATCAGCGTGAGTTGTGGCTTCGTAAAACCAGTAGAAGAGTGCTCTTCCATTGTTTTCATTCACTGTGACATAGCCAGCATAATGTTTAAAATTTACACTAGGTTGGCCTGGAAGATTTGTTACAAGATCCTCAGTGGCTGATGAAGAATTGAATTTTATTTCACTAGACCAGTGCCAATATCTGGCTTCGGCTAAAGGTTTCATAGAAACCAAACTCAGAGAGAGGACAAAGAGCACTTTTAGAGCGATATCCATTGAGATATCAACTACCAATCCAGAGATGGTTATGAGATAAAATATGCCAAACTGGCATGTTTATTTATACATAGAGGATTACATGTGTTTAACAAACAATGAGAGTGGTCACATTGTCTTTAGTGAGATATTCTATGTGGCACACAGCATTTTTAATTCGTCAGCAATTACTTTATGGCCTCTCACATGAATTTAGGCAGGTTATTACATAGCTAAACTAGCACCAATTAGAGTGGAGCCTCCATTTACATTTGGGTTGTTGGATCAACTTCACGTGGATATATATCAAGATTAAACTAAACATTTCCAAATTGTATTAGTCAATATTCTTCTAGAGTGCAATCTTGTTCTTCAACAGTCGTATTCAACTTCTCAGAACTTGCTTTAACTGAAAATCATGCATTCTTTTGTTTATTAATTTGACTGCCTACATGTGTAAAAGGTGTGGGTGTGTGGTTAATGTCTAGATGAAAAAACAGCCAAACAGTATTAGTATTTCATAACCATTAGTAGAAGGCATCACTGACATGATGGCTGAAGTTCTTTCCCAAGCTCCCAAGTCCCTTAATTTCTAAATCATAAAATATTTCACTGATTGATGTTTCTAATAAGTTCGAACTAGATAAGATGACAAAGCCTGTAAGCATAGGAGCTACGACTAAACATGCATGAATCTGAAATAGTATGAGATTTAATTGATGCTACATCACATGAACAAATCAAAGCAAAATCATTGACAGTTTGATAATATTAGATGGGCTCTCTCTATCATTGAAGCACGCAGTCAAAGAAAGTCACATAACCATTCTTTTTGCGTGATGATGACATCATGATCATTCAAATCAAGGTACAAATTTCAGTGACATCAAGCTACTATTACAAAGAGAATAGGAGGATCAGATTTGAACGGGGACGGATTTTTGCAGCATGCGCTGTTTTTTCCATATATTGACCACGTAATCATTTTTCTTTTTTTCATCAAAGTGGCAAGTGAAATGATATTTCAGTATATATTCTCAATTAGTGGTATGTGTGAGCAGTGTGTAGATAAAAGTTGACCTATTGTTTTGGAATCTCATCATCAAAAGAAAGAAAGAAAAGAAGATTGTGGCGAACCTTATGGTGTGTGGCTTTATCTTCTGATAATCAAGGTGATGGAATTTGTATGATTGCAACAGCCAACTTGGATGTGGACCATGAGTTGGATTTCAACTTGATTTAGTTGAAAAATGAGAAGGAGAACATCTGTAATGAATAAATAAATTCAACAAAATTGCCAAGTGCAATTTATACAGGAAACTATATAATTATAATAATAAATCCTCCTAAGACCATCCTCTCTATATGTCAAATTAGCATAAATCTGAAATATAGTAGTGGCCTGACATAGATGTGCATCATTAGCAGGTTACCTCTATAATTCATATCAAAGAAATGCCCAGAAAAGGTAATCTGCATAAGTTTCTTAAAATATAGAGAGCACTAAGAACTTGGCTTCAGTTAAGTAAGTGCGGATACACTAAAATGTGAGTTCAGCATTGTCATAGGCAACTCTTGACTACACTGTTCCAAAAGTGTGTAGCAAAATGAGTTCTCACGTTGGTTCCGAATATGGTAGGTATTATAGTCTTGGAGCATAAAGAAACTAATTTAGTGGAGCATATTCTTAGGTGTGAGCTCAGAACCACAGATGAATTCCACAATCTAATTCGAGAAATGTACTATATCCTTACTTAACAGACTATCTATTCAATAAACTACAGTCACAAGTAGTGCAAGATGTTATTATATGCATGACATTTTATATTTCTATAGGTTTTAAATCAAGCTTGTGGTGTACACATCAATAAGCATACTAAACTAATTAAATTAATTTTCCCAACAAGCAGCATGAAGCCACTATCTGTATCGTGCAGACACATATCATGGATGACCATGTGTTGAGTATTGAGAATCGTGGATGCCAGAATGGGAGACAAAATCTAATGGATTTAGCATTGCCCCTTCATCATCAAGTGTGCTGTCATATAGTCTTTATTTGAGCCGAAAAGGGAAGAAATGGCTCTTTTTGAGACAAACCTTGAGAATTTTATCTTAATTACAAAACCTATGCAGCCGTCAAGTGGAATATCATGTAAAGTTCTTTGCTGAAAGAGCTATCTTGTGATCTGTTCAAGAAACAAACAAACTGAATAATTTACTGTCATCTTTTCTTATTTGTAATTTATTACAATAAAACCCCTCCAAGTTCTACATCTCATTAAATTTCTAAGGCACATTCTAAATCAGGTAGAGAGAGAGAGAGAGAGAGAAATACTATAAAGGTGGCACTACATCCAACTAAGGCCCTTTTTTTCTCAAGTCAACCATGGCACTGGTTGGGAAAGAAGTTTCGTTGGCCATTCATCTTTTTTATATACCACAGATGATATAGCAGAGTAGCTATAGCCGAATATGTTAGCTAGGCTCCAAAACACCGAAACAAACTTTAAGAATTAAAAAGTTGAAATGTGATGAAAATGTGACTTGAAAAGATGGGGCAACCCCACGCCGTTGGTGGCCGATAGTAATGTATCTGCAATTCATGAGCTTTTTCACTTTATGCCTGTAAGGTATAAGTTAATGGATGGGTCTTTGCTGCTGTTAGGCCTGCTTGCCTGTCTTCGAAACGTGAAAGTCGTTTAGTCTCATCTCCAAGTCAATTTCCTACACACTGCATATAGCTTTGGACGGCACAAACAACTGGAACTATATTATCCCAACCAAGCAAAATATTCAAGAAAAATTTCAAGAATCAATTTTTCTAGAGGCAGAATCTAGGCTATGTAAGTTATTACTTCATCAACACTGATTCGGGATTAAATTTGATCCTGCTGGTGCTTTGATTAGGACAACAATCGATAGCAACACTACCTAGACCATGGCAGACTAAGATCATACGAGAGAATTAACAAACCCTTCTTTTCTAAAGGCCTAAAGTGCTTTGAGATATGCCTAATCCACTTCTATAAAAGAATGTTTACTTTTTTGAAACTTCATTGCAGCTACTACTAATCGAGCAAGTATATAATTCTATCCAGTTTCCGATGTGTAAAAGTTTGTAATCTCAGTCAAAAGTGCTCCATTCAAAAAGTGGGAAGGTGTTCTTGCTATATTGCTTTATCCTTTATTCTTATCATGGATGAATATGTCGCCTTGGTTAGTGGTAGAAAATGATAAATTTATCAGCATATGCATCTAGGAATAATATATTTGAGGACGTCACATGGCTTATTCACGACTAACCAATCATGTTTATTGAGTAGCCTGATTCTCAATACATCAACTTATGTTCCTCCACAGCATAAGATTTTCTGGATTTTGAAGGAAAAAAGTCCATAATAGTACAAGTTTTCAACAAAAGTAGAGGAGAAACAATAAAAACGTGTGAAAAATGAAAATATCCCCTTCAATTGTTACAGCTTTTCAAACCAATTAAACCGAAGACTAATCCAAGAATAATGAAAGTAAAACAGAGTAAATAACAGAATTCATAATGAAATAATCAAAAGCACCTTTAATTAGCCTGGCCCCTTATTTTTGACTAAGTGTGCATTACCTTTAATTTTCACTGTTTATGTAAACCCCCAAACAGCAAATAAGCTTTATGCAGTTGACCATAAGTCATGGAGAAATAAATAAACAAATTGTAAAATATTTATGATAACAACCCCCACAATGTCAAAATCCCCCACATCGGCAACAACGAAAAAAGAAAAGTAAGGGGTGTTTGCCACCACATTATTCTGGTCAGAACTTTCTAGGAAGCAACTTTGATTGAAAAAAAGAATCCAATAGAGAGAGATGGAGGAAGAAAAGGCTGTACCTCATTACTGGGGAGAAACTCCAGAAGAAGAGTATTACAAAGCACAGGGAATCAAATCAAGCAACTTCTACTACAAAGCAGGCAGTGGGCTAACCCTATTCACCAAATCATGGCAGCCAATCAAATCCGGGGCCGGGGCTCCACGCGGCGTCATCTGTATGGTCCACGGCTATGGCAATGACATCAGCTGGACCTTTCAGGCCACCCCAATCTTCCTCGCCCAGAACGGATTCGCCTGCTTCGCCCTCGACCTCCACGGCCACGGCCGCTCCCAAGGCCTCAAAGCCTACGTCCCTAACGTCGACGTCGTCGTCGATGACGCCCTCTCCTTCTTCGATTTCGCCATAGCCCAAGATCCAATTTTGGAGAAACCCCCAAAATTCTTGTACGGAGAGTCCATGGGCGGGGCCATCTGCTTGCTGATGCATTTCAAGCGGCCGGAGTTTTTCAAAGGCGCGATCTTGATGGCGCCCATGTGCAAGATCTCGGAGAAGGTGAAGCCCAGGTGGCCGATTCCGGAGATCCTGACGGCGGTGGCGAGGTTCGCGCCGACGCTGGCGGTGGTGCCGACGGCGGATTTGCTTGAGAAATCGGTGAAGGTGGGGGAGAAGAAGGTGATCGCGGCGATGAATCCGATGAGGTATAGAGGGAAGCCGAGATTGGGGACGGTGGTGGAGCTGATTAGGGTTACGGAGTACGTGAGTGGGAGATTGAGGGATGTGGAGATTCCGTTTGTGGTGATGCACGGAGATGCTGACGTGGTGACGGATCCGGAGGTGAGCAGGGAGCTGTATGAATTGGCGAGGAGTGAGGACAAGAGCATCAAGATTTATGAGGGGATGATGCACTCTCTTGTTTTTGGGGAAACTGATGAGAATGTTGCGATTGTTCGTGCTGATGTTATTAGGTGGTTGGAGGAGAGATGTGATTGAAAACTGAAATCATCTCATATTTACATTTCATTCATTATATTCCAACAATCTTCATTCTACTTCTACTCTTATGTCTTCAAAATTTATGTTACTCTTCTTTCCTCCATTCTCATTTCTCATGTTTTTCAGTTGCTATGCACAGAGTTGTGCTAGGCTTCTATCTGTTAGTACATTTTTCACAGAATACAAAGTGCAAACCACCTCCAAAGCCTATGCATATTGAACTATATTTTCATGAGTCTTGTAGATGGCACCATCTAAACAGAACAGGGGATTGAAAGTTTCTAACTCATCTCCTTAGAAAACCATAGAATAGAAATAAGTAACAGAAGAATGCAGATGAAGAAGAAAAGCTCAAAATAAAATTAAAGACAATATATATGACATGAATGATAAAAAAATGAATAGTACTAGCTAGCATCATATTTCAAAAAGAATAAAAATGAGTAATAGCGTCATATTTCAAAAAGAATAAATTAAAGACAATATATATGACATGAATGAAAAAAAAATGAATAGTACTAGCATCATATTTCAAAAAGAATAAAAAATGAGTAGTAGCAAAATGATTAGTACTAGCATCATATTTCAAAAAGAATAAAAATGAGTAGTAGCAATCATATTTCAAAAAGAATAAATTAAAGACAATATATATGACATGAATGAAAAAAAAAATGAATAGTACTAGCCTTATATTTCAAAAAGAGACAATATATATGACATGAATGAAACAAAAATGAATGTACCATATTCAAAAAGAATAAAAAAATGAGTAGTAACATCATATTTCAAAAAGAATAAATTAAAGACATATATGACATGAATGAAAAAAAAAATGAATAGTACTAGCATTATATTTCAAAAGGAGACGATATATATGACATGAATGAAAAAAAAAATTGAATAGTACTAGCATCATATTTCAAAAAGAATAAAAATGAGTAGTAGCATCATATTTCAAAAAGAATAAAAAAAAGTTCCCACCGAGACTTGAACTCGGGTTACTGGATTCAGAGTCCAATGTCCTAACCACTAGACCATGGGACCTTGGTGTTACTCTTAGTGTATACATATTTATATATAACAATTAAAGGAAGCACATTATTTTTATACATACCTTCACTTCTCTTGATGAAAAATTATAAGTACTCGGTTTTAGGGGTGGGAAAATGGGTGACGGGTCCCACTTTACGGGTTTGGATAAGGTTGTGATTTTTTTTTCAAGTACTGGGCATTACCCGATAGTTTGAATAAAGGTCATTCATTCCGCTCTGTAACCATAACTCCACTTGTCTAGGCCATAGATTTAATGAGCGGTATTTGAATATTTTGAAGCATTTTGTAGTTTTTGTAATGAGTAATCAGTAGCTAGAGCATCTCCAAGGGAAGGGTAAAGGGATAAATAACTATCATATTTACTTTTTTATCAAAAAATTTCATGCTCCAATGGAAAGGGTATATTTTATCTTTACATCTTCTTGGTATAAAGGGTAAAATGTTAGTAGTAGTTATTTTTATTTGTCTTTTTAATTTATCTTCTTTTCTTGGAGTATATTACTTTTTGGGAAGGTATAATCACCTTTTTGAGAAAGTAAATGAAAAATATACCTTCTCAATTTACCTTTCTCCCTTGGAGCATGCGCATGAAATTCCTCGCTAGCAGCCATGGTTTGACATTGAGTATTTAAGTTTTACAGTTGTTATAATCCACTTTGCAAGTGGAGTGAAGTTAGACACTACCAAATTTATTTGTGGTTCTGGAACAATAACTGAGATTATTATGAAGCTCATTGCAAGAATAGGTCTCAGTATTTAGGTTCTGGTGAAGATGTAGGGGTATTTTCAGCCCTCCTTGGTTTGAATACATTTACTAGTAACTGAACAGTGAATACCAACAAGTAGGAAAAATATACTCCATAGACTAGAAAGATATGTTTATGTGACGGGACTCTATAAAAGCTATACACAAGAAGATAGCAAGTGATTTGCTTCTCTGTAAACATATTAACAATCTGTTGTCAAAAATCTATGCACTCTCTTCTAAGGCTAATTATCTTTTCTAGTAAATGCTAGCTATCAATCAAGCTTTTCAAAATGCTGTAAAATGTTAGCATGTCAAAGAATACTCAGTTAGAAATGTCTTAATCAACCCTGAAATAGATACTTCAAATCTTCCACAGTGAGCCGAGTTTGTCGACCACCCGTCTCGTCCTCACCGAAGGCAGATGCAACCATCTCTCTCTTCTTTTCCTGAATAAAAGCAGAGTCACAACATAACCCAAACAATTACATAAAGGGGATGATATTATTCCAAGTGAGAGGAGGTACCTGCAAGGCCAAAATGCGATCTTCTACTGTATCCTTCACGGTCAGCCGATAAACTGAAACAGGCCGTGTCTGCCCGATACGATGTGCTCTATCTATAGCTTGGTCTTCAGTCGTCGGATTCCACCAGAGGTCAAGGAGGATGACGTGGCAAGCAGCCACCATGTTCAGTCCAAGACTAGCGGCTTTCAGAGACATGATCATGACAGTAACCTAGCACAAAGTTCGAGTAAACATCACCTTGAAACTTGCAAAAGACTAAACTAATCCACAGCATGCCAAAAGAGTAACAAACCTCTGGACGACTTTTAAATTCTTTCACTGCCTTGTCTCTGGCAGAAATAGGCATTGTTCCGTCAAGTCTGCGGTATTGAATGGATGAACTTTTCAAATAATCTTCAAGCAAATCCAACATCCTTGTCCACTGGGAGAACACAATTGCCTTCTCCCCTGCAACTTTAACAGAACTATGAGGAACATGTTTTATGTCTGGAGTTCCATTCTCTCCCACTGAGTCACAATCATGCAACAAATCTGAACATCCTTCATTCGGCTCTAAGAAACTCAATGTGGAGGCAGGAACATGTGGCTTAGACAAACCCGCCAAGAGCTCCATAGTAGCTTTAATTTTAGAAGAACCTTCTGGATAGCTTGATGAACAAGATCCAGAAACTTTAGCAAGCTCAGAATCAGAGCAGTTGAAGGTGTGGTTATTTTCTTGTTTTGTGTTATCTGATATAGCATTCCGTAGTGTGGTGATAGAAAATATGTGTGAGGAAGTAACGCGAGTTTTGCAACTCTTGTAGGGACACTGGGTATCATCACCAATCATATGCTCACAAATGCACTGGTTGCAAAAGACATGCCCGCATACAGTTACTACAGCATCTTCAGGTGGATCCTGTAATGTATTCACAGTATAAGATTCATACGAGTCATGGGTCCTCTACATTACAACTCAACAATTTAAAAAATTAAAAAATTAAAAATAAAAACTGATGACAGCAGAAGAAATAATTTTATATACTCACACTGCATATCCCACAAATTGCCAAAGAGCCTTCCAAACGATTCAGAAGGAAGATGTTTTTCTCCAGGGGAAAATTCATAGCCATGTTAATGGAGGAAGTCGTTTGTGTACTAGAACCGAACCCCTTAACAAGAAGAGGGTGGTCACAAGCCTGTCGAAGCCGCAGAAGCATTAATAATATGTTCACATAGTTCTGTTTGACTGTCCCTGCTTTTGCATATTCCTGCCAATAGCAGAAACAGAGGTCAAGGAGTTACAAAATTAACAAAGATACTTATAGACAAAATTGCATATGATAGTATTGTTAACATACTGCAAATTGGGCCTTTGAATCAGCCTCAAGTCTGAGATAGAAATCGCGCTCCTTCGTGGAGAAATCAACCCTTTTCAATTCTATAGTTTTCGGTGGAAGATCAATAATTGGTTCCCCATCGATACAAGTACCTGAGTCAAAGTTACCACAAAAATAGTATTACGCTCCAGAAAGATGCTTCTTCATTTATGTGAAATATCCACATTTGTAGAAGCCAGAAAACCTAGCTGGGGCACTGCATTTCTAATCCTATGGTTTAGAATTAAACTACACAACAATGGGGAAAAGTGTTTTTTCTAAATATAAACTCACACGTGCTAAGCTTGCTCAGCTTCATCGCAGTAGGTGACTAGGTGGTATAATAGACTATCAAGTGCACAAGAAAATAAGGTGAAATCAATTTTGTAAGTTTAAAGCACACGCAACTTGTGAGAGTCCAAAAATAAGCAATTCCACAATCATGCGCATGAAACAACAAATCATAAGAATCAAATTCACCAAAACCTCATTTCAGGGAAGGGTCCATAGCTCCAAATGCAATTTTGGACAATGGATAACTTGTTAGATACATAAAGCAAGTTAGAAGTGTAGGAACAGAAGGGGGGAGAAAGTGAAAAGCAAATAAACTGGTCATAGATATTGAGGGCAAGGGAAATATAGACTAGAAGCTAGACGCAAGAGCGGTTAGAAGATGGAGATATTCTTACCTTTTGTTCGGCGCAACATGATAGTCTTCAGCACTGCTTGCAGTTTTTTGTACCCAACCGTAGGATTCCTATGGATTGGTGACTTCAGATGCTCACAGAAATTCTTAAAAGTAGCATAAGGTTCATGCCTGAGAAATCTAAAGTAGCTATAAAGATCATCTATTGCATTCTGAATTGGTGTGCCGGATAAGCACCACCTACGCTTAGCACGAAGTCCCCAGCAAGCCCTAGCTACTTGAGTTCTGTGGTTTTTGATGGTTTGAGCCTCATCCAGTACAACCCTATACCATCCAACCTTGGCAAGAGGGCCAGATATAGTTTCAAGTAATTCATTATCAATTTGTTTCTTACTCTTCTTACTCTTACCTGACTTATTAGAAGAAGTAGTTTCAGGTAACTTCCTTTTTTTACTAGATGAGAATCCATTAAAAGGGGTGCCAAATTGATCATCATTCTCATCAACAACAGGCTGCTTTGGCACCTCCATGCTAACAATAGCATATGTTGTAATCACCACATCATATTTAGCAAGCTCAAGAGGATCCTTAATGCGGCCGCTTCCATGGTAAACTAGAACAGAAAGATTAGCTTCCCTAGTCACTTTATTGAACAACTCTTCAGACCATTGCCGGAGAACACTTGTTGGACATACAATAAGGGTGCCAGCAGGCGGTCTACCCTTTGTTTGCATGTTAGTCTCGCACCCATTGTAAGTATCAGAAGCTCCATTTTCCTTGTCCAGATCACACATCTCCATTTGACATTGTTTCATAGTATTAGCTACCGGTGCTTTGAAAGAAGGTGACCTCTCTTTTAATATCAATGCAATAGTTGACACTGTCTTGCCAAGTCCCTAGCAGAACAGATATAATAAAAAGTTAATGCCGGTGATTGATTATATACCCTTTAGAAAGAAAAGACCATAAAGCAACCTGATCATCCGCAAGAATCCCACCAGAACAACATGCACCTTTCGTCTCTTTGTTAACCATCCAGAATAAAGCAATGCGCTGCCCATTAGCTCAACTAGAGTCAGTAGGGATTGAGAAAACTATCGTCGAATACACATTTGGACAGTCTCTGTTGAAGCTTAATTTCTATATTGTTTAAAAAAGATAATAAACCAAAAAGCCTTTTTAATTCAAACACCAATAAGCACAAATTTTTATATGGGTAAAGCAGTGAATTCTAGCCAAGGGGCATTTCATGGATAAGGAGAACTCAATCGTAGGAAGGAATAAGGAGGACGATACAAAGTGAAAATAGTCTTAAAAACTCTAGGCAACATCATCTCCCACAAATCACACCCCCTCCACCCCCCCCCCCCACCACCCCCACCACCCCCACACATACACACAAAAAAAACAGTCTTCACCCAAGTCACTACTCCTCAATCCTCCAGATCATAAACCAATCAGATGTGTGTATACCCCTGGAAGAGCCAATAACCAAGTAGGGAACTTCATACCTGGTGTTTCAGTAGAGCCACAGCCAAACCATCAGGTGGAATAGCTTCTGATTTTGGCTGAGAAAGATCCTGCAACATATGCGAAACTTCACCATGGTCAATCATCCAAAAAAACTAACTACGAACTTTCATAGGGAAGGCATGAATAACAATTTACTATAGCTGCAGAAAAGCTAAAACGGCACATCAAATATGATAACAATAAATTTTAGAACATGCAACCAACATATAAGGTCTGAATTATGGAATCACCTGCACAGCAACTTGGAAAATAACCCGTTCATCATTTGGCCTAAGCCTTGAATGCCCCATTGTCATCTGGTCAACAGGGCCTATCGATGTTGAATATTGTGAAGCAGCCAAGAACTTTTCATTTATTGTAACAGGCTTTGAGGCTACTGCTGGTGTACTCATATCCTCAAGAATACAAAGATCAGAGTCATCATCAAGATTGATGGGCTCTAATGTGTTACTTTGAACCCTTTGGTAATTGATGTTGGGAAGATAAAGATTGTTGAACTCTGATACCTCAATTTCCATCTTCTGACAATTCATTTCTGCCTTAACTGGCGCTAATGGCCATAAGCCAGGTTGACATGACACCAGAAGATCAGAATTACCATCCCGAGCAACAATACCTATTTTTTGGTTGTTAGTCTGACCAAACATACCCTGAGGAAGGAAATCACTCTCCAAAAGCATGTCCTCGCCTTCATCCTCTCTGCATGAAATATAGTTCTCACATGAAACCGAAGAGAAGGAACCAGATGGAGACCATTGTATACTTTTTACAGCGGGCTGCTTACTCAAATCCCCATGATATTTCCTACAGGCCATGTCAACAACTTCAGATGCTCTAGAAACAATTTCATTGGTGGTATCACCTCCTGTCTGGCTAAAGATGCATGACAAAGAATCAGGAGAAAGATCTTTTGTCTCTGCCTGCAATGCATTCATATCTCTGGAATAGCTAAATCCAACTTGGCCAATTAAGGAAACACTTCTACTACTCCCACATTCAGCTGTACGGTCCCCAAACTGAGAAGCAGCCACATACATGTATGGTATTGCATTTATGGAGACATCGCTAAAATTTTCTCCTTCATCCTTAGCATTGACCATCCTACCTCCATCACAAGCTAAGGATTGAAATCCAGAACTACGAGAATCATAGGATTGACCATCTGAGCCGAAAAGGTGCATGCCACCATTTTCAGGAGTAAAATCTGGAATGTCGACTGTATTAATTTCACAAGAACTGGACTCCGTATGGGAAAGTTCCAGAGAAATCCTATCTCCATCAATAGCTGAGACATCCTCCCTGTCTGCAGCAAAAGACGGATGATTAGTTTTTTCATAGGTTTCTGGTCATATATACAAACAATATCAAAACCTAGTATTCCCATCCCATAAAATAGTGCACACCTTGATGTGGCACGGGTTTTAATAGAAGTTAGGCAGTGTTTTGTGAGAGGAAAAATGGCCCCACTTTGTTGTATTTGTGTTAGTTAATGTAGATAATGGTGGGCCATAATTATTGTTTTGTAAATAAGTACGCAAAATTAGAGTCAAGTAAAAAGCAAAGGTGTCAAGAAAATGAAAGTTGAAAAGTGTACACTATGTTGCAGGACATCCCAAAATGACAAAGTGTGCACTATTTTCTGGGACGGGGGAGTAACTTTTATTGGAAAATATGTAAATATATTCTTGATGAATGAAATTTAATAATTTATGCACAAATAGAACAAAAACACTAGAATGAAGCATTAAAATCAAGACTTACTTTCATAGTGAAAATCTAGCCCAGAGTATCCAATCAGATCCTTATCATGGTTCATGTGAATATCAGCATAAGACTCTCCATCATGAGTAACATGGTGGGTGCCATACGAACCCAATGGGTCACAAGAATTGGACGTCCCAGATGGAGGTCTGCCACCATCATTTTGGTTGCATGATGATGGCGTCCGGGGACAACCAACTATAAAACTATCAGAACGGCCATTTTCTTGGACCGATATTCCGTCAGTGGCAGTTATAGAGCAGCTCTCAGCTTTACTGAACTGCAGAGAAGGTTCTCGCATTCCAGCACCCACAATAGCAGAAGAAGCTCCTGCAGATCCTGAGATGCCATCTGAACTTCCAGTCCTAGAATCTGAGGCTTCAGAGTTGTGTGAGGGTGATAGTACACTAGATCCTGGTATCTCAGCTTTTGACAAAAATATATCGTTTGAATTCTGAACTCCTATCAGAAATAAATTTGGACTTGGAAAATGAAGCATTTATAGCAAGATGCAGTAAATATTAGTATCATTTCACTTTGAAACCAAATGTTTAATCTCACTAAAATAATTTGCCCATCTACCCTTAAATGTACCCAGAAAAATCGATCAATGGATGGCAAAACAAATTTACAAATCTATAAAGGCAGCTGCTTACCAACCTTGTGGGACATCAATAAAAGATAGGTCTTCCAATATATTACCCTGCAAATTAACAACAACTGGAATCACAACTTACGCACTCACCTAAAACTTTATAACAGTGAAGTAATTTTCCAACAGTGCAACGAAAATTATAATTTAATCCAGATTGTCGAAGCAGACAAGTAATCTAACAGAGAGCATCGAGAAGATACAAGAAAGAGAACAGAGATGGAACATGGGAGGAATTGGAGTGAAACAATGTCACAAAAGCACTTCACAAATTGTTAACGAGATGGAGACTTGATGGCAATTGCAAGAGGTGGAACTTAATTCACCAAAGAACTATGCTTTCATCTTTGTATGAGGCATAAGGCATAACAGCATGCTGCACATATTGCATGACCAAGCCAAGCAATTCCCCATCTTACATTAGAAAATTTCCTCCAATTTTACAAAAATATAACAAGGAGAATCGTCCATTAAGATGACAGAACTCAAACTGATAGAAACGACTTCTTCCAAAATAACATGGTAAACTTAAATTCAGAAAAATAAAATAAAAGGATTTTCACAAGAGCATAAGAACCGGTGGAAGTTAAACCCATTTTCAGTTGGTTGTAACATAAAATTCTGCCGCACAATCAGATTAATACATGATATGCATGTAGAGAAATATTAGACATACATCATCAAACACAATTACTCATAACACACTGACGAAATACACAATATAAGTCAAATCAGATAAATCCGAATAAAATAAAGTCAATTACAGAGTAATGCTAGAATCATGCGCGGCCATATCACACACTCCTCCAAGTGGCAAGTGTTTAGAAGCATTAATCTATTCAAGAAAGGAAAAAGCTAGTGATCACCAACTTATACTCCCAATCCATTCATTGCATTCAATAAATACACTTCACATATAGCAAATTCCAATTATGTAAGTAGAAACTGATCCATGACCACAAAAATAACCTGCGAAGGCGAAGCGGGCGCGCCCATGAGTTCCCAGAAAGAATCAAAATCGATGTAAACATCGTCGCTTTCATCGTCCGCGCTAAACATCACATCCACAATCCCCGATGATCCCTCCTCAGCGTTCGCCTCCAACATCTCAATTTCCACCCTTGTCGACTAAAACAATCAAACCCTAATTTTCCCACCAAAAAGAATTAAATTCCCAACTCCTATTATGGGGTGCACGGGCATGCACCAGCGTCAACGTATTTACACAGCGGCAATCAATAGAAGATGCGAATCGATTGCTAAACAGAAAATTCAGCGAATTTACTGGGAAGATTTCAGCAGAATTTCAGATTTTTGAAAGACTTTACGATTAAAAAGAGAGGAAGAATTTGATTTCTTAAGAGGTGAAAGGGGGCGTAGGTTAACGACTTTATTGGTTTATTTACACTTCTGACTAATCTGCTCCTCAATATTTTGTTACTATGAATTTTAACTTACGCCGCCTTGACTCTTTCTTCATAGGATTAGGAATAGGAGATGCATGCTTTTTAAAATCATTCATTGATTATTGAATGAATCTTTATTTATTACTACTACCAATTTTACTATGAACAAATCAATTGTTTTTAAATCTCTCCAAATCAATATGGAATCTCTGCCTTGTTTATTTCATCCTCTTGTCATTAATTAAATAGGAGTAATAATGAACCCTCCTAAATTAGCCTTGATTGCATAAAATCCTATGTGGTAGATAACTAAACCATAGCCAAAATTTACTACAACTAGGAACGTGAATCTTACTGTATAACTTTTATCAGATTTTGGATTAGTTACAGGTTAGTGAATTGTAATTTTATAGATTAAAAAATTAAATCCCATCTCTAAAAAGCTAATAATGAAAATTAATACATGTATATTTTATTTTATTAATCATTAGTAGTATTATATACATAAAATTATGTACATATAATATGTAATTATGTACATAAAATTAGTATATATATAATATGTAATTATGTACATAAAGTGTAAAATATTTTATTAAAAAAAACAATTTTACGTAACATAATATTAATGATATAGGAGTAGTTTAGGGATGTAATCAATTGCTAACTAATTACCAATTTTAAATTGAGACCAATTTTCAACCATTAGATTAGAATATCTTGTGGTTAATATAATGTCAAGTGAAATATATTTTAAATTTAAATAATTATTAATTAAATTAAAAGGGTATTAATGTCAAATCCTTTATGTAGTAATTATAACTAACTACTTTCTCTCTCCTCAAAATCATCTCAAATCTTTAAATTTACGTAACTCTCTCAATTTAAATTATTTTTCGCAAAAAATATATATCAAATTAAAGATAATTTAATAAGGATTCCAACGAGATCTCAATTGCATATGTTCCGACGATGTTCGGGTGATGAAATTTGATAAATTATATTTCAATTTTCGTACATGTTGATAAGCAGCTATTTTCAACAAATGCAACAAAAAATCTCAATATATTGTAGGCAAAATCTCAATATTATGCATGTTCAATCTCAATAAAAATGTATTGATATTCTAATGTCATATTGTTGATATTTGTAATGCACAATGTTGATATAAAAAAACACTAACGAAAATTATCATATGATAACATAATGACGATATTACCCTTTTGTTGATATTTTGTCTACTATTTATTGAGATTTTGTGAGCTTTAATCTCATCCACTCATTTTAAAATCCAAGGATGGAGATTTAGTCTTGATTTTGAATTAGGGTGCTATAAGCACTAAAATAGGACCCGGAGTAGTATATAACATGTTGGGGTTTGTATACTAAAAGATGTTTCGAGCGTACATGCCTTTGTACAGTCAGCTTGTGCATGTATACGAGAAACGCCACGTCCACTTGTTTACCTAATTATGAGAATAAATAATATAATATAATGGTTTATTATTAAAATATGATAAACAAGTCTAAGGCTTTTTACTAAGAAGGTCAAGTAGGGAAATTCGATGAATCTCCTCATGAGTTTTCCAGTAGGGGACTTGGCCAGATCTAGTAAGAAGAAAAACGTATTCACAACCTAGATAGGCTTTGGCTACCTATTGGTACGGTTGCGGTGTTTGTGATAATTCTCTCTTACCTAAGAAGAGATTAGTAACACCGGTGTGGTAAAGCACTGAAAGGATCTAATCCGAAATGTATTCTTTATTGCTATCTACTGAAAGAATATATTTCAGAAAGTTTAGTATTTTCTAGTCTATGATATTAATATCAATATTGTTTATTCAATCAAACGCCACTTTGACTTATCAATATGTGAGAGTTTGTACGTAACTCAAGTTCATGATATCTTGGGTGGTAGTAATTGAATAACATGAAGGTATTGGAATATTATTTCATAGAATTCGCGTGCCCAGTGTGGTATGATTAAATCCCTAAGGGGTGATCCCCAAGAGGTGTTTGAAAAAGGAATTTATTATTCAGAAAACTGCGCAGTTGGAATTTATTCCACGAATAATAAATAAAGTTTCAAACTAGAAAAACTCTTTGGAGAATTAATTTAATTATAGTCACATAGCAGACAAAAGAATTAAATTGACGGATCAAGATAATCTTAAACGCGGGAAATATTATAAAATAAAATGGACCCAAGTTATTTGTAATTTGGTGATTTAAGTGGGAGTGCAATATTATTCTTTAGTGGAATAAAATAATATTCCATTGATAATATATTAAATCATGGGTCATTTGATTTAATTAGTTAATTATCTAATGGGTGAGCCCAACACTTAAGTCATTCCATGGATCCCCAACCTAGCCCAACAAGTCCATTATAAATAGTGATGAGATGTGGAAACCCTAGCACACCACAAGTCACACCTCTCAACCCTAACCCTAGCCGCCACTAACGTGGCTTCTCTCTCCCTCATTTGGCTCGATTTTCGAGCCTCCAAGTAATAGGGAGCTAGGGTTTTTGGTTTAATCTTGTCTTGTTCATTCTAATCCATAGAATTGAATCGAGATAGATAGTTTGGTGTAGTGTTCCTCCTAGATCTCATCAAGACTATTTTGGTTGTTCAAGATCCGCCCACACGGATGAATAACCAAGGACTAGGGAATAGGTTGGAAGATTCACGGTCGATAAACCAAGGATCTCCGGGTGGTGCAGCTAGCAACTTCGATCCTATGATGGATCAAAATGAGGTAACAATCGAATCTACATCAAATTGCATGACTATGTGTTTATTTGATGTTATATCTATAGATCTATGTTTATTGCATGAAATTGGAGTCGAATGCATAATCCCCTAAATAGATCCGTCTAGGACCTGTTTGTTTTCCGTGTCTTACGCTGCGGTAGTCCCAACAGTGTCTTGTCTTAGTAGATATATGTCAAATCCCGGTCCTGTTCATTGGGAAGCTCTGAAATGGCTTTTGAGATACTTGAAATTAACTGCCAAGTATGGGTTATGCTATTCTAGGTGTGATGAAGGTGTTCTACTAACTGGTTTTGTGGATTCCAACAATGCTAATGACAGGGATAAGAGGAAGTCAACTACTTCCTATGAGTTTACAGTTTGTAAGTCTTGCATAAGTTGGAAATCCCAGCTGCAGCACATAGTGGCTTTGTCTACTACTGAGTCAGAGTATATTGCCATCACTGAGGCAATGAAAGAGGTTGTTTGGTTAAAGGGAGTACTCTCTGAACTTAAGTTTGTGAAGTCTTCTCCTATTGTGTTCTCTGATTCTCAATCTGTTATTCAGTTATGTAAAAACCCTGTTTTTCATGATAGGACAAAGCATATAGATGTAAGGTTTCATTACATTAGGGATATTGTAGTGTAAGGTGAAGTTTTTCTTCAAAAAGTGCATACAGATAAAAATCCAGCTGACATGGGAACTAAGCCCTTACCTTTAGAAAAACTTATTTTCTGCATTAAATATTTGCACTTTGATCTAGGATAGGTTGCATGTCCCGGGAGAAAGACCTTAGCCTTCTTATCAGCTGTGGTAAGGGTGATAAGTGGCTTGAGGCATGAAATCCTTTTAGACTAATGGGTGTCAGCCCCTCTGGTGTCTAAAGGCAACCTGGTGGTTTCCAAAATGCTTGTGGACTTAGTCCTTTGGTGCTGAGGAAACTGCCTTGTAGGTTGTGATGAATTAAACCTTAGCCTATAGTGCGAGTCGGTTTCCCAGAATGAAGTCCAAGGTGGAGTATGTTGAATATTTTTGTGGTGGACTTTCATTTGGGCTTTTTATTTGTGTAGCCTATGTGATATTAGTTTGGGCTGAGCCCAATCCTCTTACCTCTACCTCCAGATGATGCCATGTGTACACCCACCCGGATCAAGGCTCTGAGCCGTTGGATTGTGATGTGTGTTAGTTATGTGAGAGGAGACTCTATTCATTCCATTCATTCCTTTCAACTCTCTCTCTCTCTCTAGTCTGAGATACTCTCTCTTCTCTCTGTTTACTCTTCTTCTCCGATGGCTTCTCCGGTGGTTTCCTTGGGGTTATTCGCGGTGGTTCTGTGCGATTGACAGAGGTGTTGACCGGTGGAGGCAACTGCTTTGGTTGCCGGTTGTGTTATGAGACCTAGGGTTTTGGTGTGTGAGAGATTTCGTGTGAGGTTGTGTTCTTGAGTCCTAGATCCGGCATGAAGGTGTTCTTGGTGTTGATCTCTATGGTGTGAGGTGAATCACTTGTGGATTCAACGGTTGCTCCCTTGGATTTAGGGTTCTGGTGAATAGACTTGTACTATAGGCGGGTGGCTGAGCCACTACCTTGATCTGTTCTGTATTTCTTCTTTATCTGTGGTTCACTTGATTAACTGGTTTAGATCCGAGAGGGTCTGGTTTTGTCTTACTGACAAGTTTATTAAGTGTGCAGGTGGTGGAGATTCAAGGTTTAGCTAGAGTTCGATATTGATTGTAATAGCTAGACTTTGCATTGTTGTATTCGAACTTTGTAAATCTTGATACTATCAGTCGCGTGGTTAGAGTTTGACTGAGCTCTCCTAATGAAGAACAAAGAGGTCTTGGTAATTAGTGAATCCGTTCCTAGTCTGATCCCTACAGGTATTTTTCTTAGCCAGAAAAGGCATCTCATCTTCCCTGAATATGACATCTCTGCTAATCACCACTTTATTATTCCCAGGCTCAGTAGACCATATTCTATATCCCTTCACATCTTTCTGATACCCAAGCGTTACATACCTTATTGCCCTTGGCTTTAATTTTCCCTTCCTTGTATGAGCTAAAGCCCCGCAACCAAAGATCCTCAGCTTTGAGTAATCACCAACAAAACCATACCACCTCTGATCAGGAGTGTCAAAATCTATGGAGGAAGATGGACACTTATTTATTAGGATTGCACCAATAGCAGCTGCTTCCTCCCAGAAACTTTTAGGCATTACAGAATAAAAAAGCATGCACCTAATCCTCTCAAGAAAAGTTCTATTTGCCTTTTCTGCAACACCATTTTGTTGTGGGTTGTTTGGTATTGTCCTGTGCCTCTTGATCCCTTTATCCTTATAGAAACTATCAAACTCGAATGAGAGAAACTCTAGTCCATTGTCAGTCCTCAAGCACTTGAGAGACCTTCCCTTTTCAACTTCAACAACCTTACACTATTCTTTAAACTTGGTAAAGGCCTCTGATTTCTCTTTCATCACAAATAACTAGATTTTACCGGAGTAGTCATCAATAACTGTCAAGAAGTATCTGACTCTACCTACACTCTGTTTGAGTTGTACTGTGTGCATACTATAGAGGTGAGTCTGATGTATTGGGGGTGTCCGGCTCATGTATTGGAAAGGATCCAACTAAGCTGGAATCTAGGACGGAGGTTTGTGTGTTTATAGGATACCCTAGAGGAACGAAAGCTTATGAATTCTATAGTCTCAAAGATCAGAAAGTGATTGTGAGCACTCATGCCACATTCTTAGAGGAAGACTATGTAATGAATCATAAGCCCAGCAGTGAGATAGCTCTTGAAGAGCTAACTCAAGTCACAACTTCCATTAACCAAGAACAATTACCTAGTGTACCAACAATTCCAGAAATTTCAACTAATACTCCAGATATTGTAGTGCCGCACCGCAGTGGGAGGGTCTCTCATGAGCCCGATAGATACATTGGTTTGGGAGAGTGCATGATCACTTCTCGGACAGCAATGTACTTGATCCCTGGAATTTTGCAGAGGCGCAGGCAGATGTCGATCATTGCGAATGGGTGAAAGCAATGGATTCGGAACTACAATCAATGGTAGACAAGGACGTCTACGATTTTTCTGTCCTACCCGAAGGCTGTACTGCCATTGGGAGCAAGTGGATATACAAACGTAAACGTGGACCCGATGGACGAGTTAAAGTCTTTAAGGCAAGACTAGTGGCTAAGGGGTATACCCAAAAGGAAGGCATCGATTACGATGAGACCTTCTCCCCAGTGGCCATGCTCAAATCGATCCGTATACTTTTGTCTATAGCAGCTTACATGGATTGGGAAGTATGGCAGATGGACGTTAAGACTGCGTTTTTAAACGGGAGTCTTGAGGAGACCATCTACATGGAACAACCCGAAGGCTATGTGGTAAAGGGCAAGGAACACATGGTTTGGAAGCTTAAGAAGGCCATTTATGGCCTCAAGCAAGCATCTAGATCATGGAACTAGTGTTTCGATCAAACTGTTCAAAAGTTTGGATTCGAAAAATGCCCTAATGAAAGCTGTGTGTATAAGAAGGTTGAAAAGGGAAATGTTGTGTTCTTAGTTTTGTATGTAGATGACATTCTTCTAATTGGAAACAATAAAAAGATGTTGTCATCGGTGCGAACTTGGTTGTCCAGCCAGTTCGAGATGAAAGATATGGGTGATGCGGGACACATTCTCGGTATCAAGGTTCTTAGGAACCGAGCAAAGAGAATGTTGTGCTTATCCCAAGAATCTTACATCGAAACAGTACTTAGACGCTTTAGCATGCAAGATGCCAAGAAAGGTTTCCTACCTTTTAGAC